>NW_027186356.1:280247-292602 GCF_028583685.1 Petaurus breviceps papuanus | reverse complement strand
TGTAACCTTGAGCAAGTTACTTAACCCCGATTGCTTAAAAAAGAAAAAAAAAGTGAGTTCTGGAGGGAAGTGATTTCTCCAGGGTCACACATTTAGTATGGAGAGGCAAGAAGGATCCAGATCTGGTGTTTGGGGTCTAGTCCAGGTGGCAGTAGGCTTGCAATCATGGGGCTTGTGCTTTGTACATAGGAGACTTTTTGTTTTGGTCATGGTGGTGGAAGAGAGGCAATCAGGGTAAAGTGACTTGCTAGTGTCTGAGGTCAGATTTGAACTCAGGTCCCCCTGACCCCAAGGCCAGTGCTCTATCCACTGCATCACCTAGCTGCCCCCATAGCAGACTCTAATAAATATCAATATATTATAAAATGTGATGATATATGTAAAAAGCTTTGTGAATGTTAACAGAATATACAAAAATATATATATATTAATAATAATAATATAATAATAATAATAAACAAAATATAACCATTTTTTAAAACTGAAAGTGCTGTATAAGATGACAGGAGATGGGAAATACATGTTGGAGAGATTTCAGAAAGATAGATACACTAATACTCAGGTGGGGAAGCTGTGAAATGGTCCAACCCCTCTGGAAAGTGATTGAAATATCTACCCCCTCTGACCCAGAGATTCCATTACTAGGCACATAGCACCTACATCCCTTCAGTACCTTTCTCTGATTGCTGTCCAGTTTATCAATGTCCTTCCTAAAATATGGAATTCAGAACTGAACAGAAGGAAGATAATGACAGAAAGGAACTCTGTCTACACACCAAAAGGTAGCAGCTTTTTTTTCCCACAGTAGCAAAGAACTGGGAGCAAAGTAGATACCAATAGATTAGGGAATGACCAAATAAATTATAGTACACAAATATATTTGAATATAACTGTGCTGCAAAAAAAGATAAATGGTGCATACGGAGAAGCATGGAAGATTTATATGAGCTGATGCAGAACCGGGAAGACAATATCCCCAGTGACTACGAGCAACAAAACAAACAAAACTCAGTCTCCAAGTTCTAATGGCCACGCTTGCCCCACAGGTGAGATAGGAGAAGCTGCCTCCTTCGCTTCTCTGAAGAGTGGGGATTGCTGGTGTGGATGCTGCATGTGTTGTCAGATTTCCCACCCTCTCTCCTCAATATGTGGGTTAATACTCTGAACTCATTTTTTCTCCTCTTTTGTTCTTTGTCATGAGGAATTGCCAGGCACCAGGGAGGGATGCATTGGGGAAGCAGGTAATGTAAAAAAACAAAAGATCTCCATAAAAATTGATTTTAAAAAGTGCTTTGTAACCCTGAAAGTATGCAAGATTTACCTGTCTGGCTCCAACACTGAAGTCCCAGAACTTTAGACAATGCCAGTGTGGGTCATTATAAGTCTAAGCATTGCTGCTGGCATGTACCTTTTTTTTTTTTCCCTTTTGGTCCTTGAAGCCTTCATTTGTAGACCCAGTGACAACCCCACCCCCCAACACACAGTCACTTTCCACCACTCAGTAGGAAGAAAGACAACAAGCTTTGTGTTAACCTTTATTAGCAAATAGGAAGCCAGTCCTCAGCACTCAAACTGGGCCCAGGGACCCCATTCCTATGAGTCCCCCTTCTTTTTACCCCCCAAGGCTAGGGAAAGAGAACTCAAGTCAAGGGATAGTCTCACCTTGGCTCCCAAATAGCAGGGGAAGAGGAACTAGAGCCCAGGCAGAAAGAAGCTCAGCAGTTTCATCAGCCCTGAAAATCCAGGTTCTAGGGCATAGGGAGCTAGCACATGGAGGACCCCACCCCACACAATCTGTGCAGAGCAGCTGTGAGGTCTAATGGGGAGAGGAGCTATCACTGTCTCCTTCTGAGGCTGGGTTGGAAGATTCGGCCATGCCAGGACTAATGGTCCGGGAAGGCAGGTAGGCTGGGCCAGGTCCAGGCCCAGCCCCAGCCTGGCCACAGTGACGGTGACTATCTAGCCTCATCCACAGCAGGTAACCGCTGAAGCAGACAATGCAGAAGAGAAAGGGAATACCGCAGGCCAAGACCAGGATCATCATGGTCTTCTTCTTCAACTGCTCCGGCAGGGCCGGGGATGAAGAGTTGGCGAGCTGGGACAGTGACGGAGACAGCGAGGAGACAATTGGGGATGGAGAGCAGGAATGTGTCCTCTTGTCCAGGGTGTAGTGGGGCGGGCAGGCTGTGCAGGCATGGGATGAAGGGCCTTGACACGTGTAGCAGGAAGGGTGGCAGCTGGCACAGACCCGGACCTTGGAGGCAGGATGCCCGTCTTCAGCTGAGTCCCAGCGAGTCCAGTTGAAGTATCGGGGAGGGCAATAGGAGAAGCAGAGATGGCCCAGGATGTAGTAGGGGCTGATACACTCTGTAAGGAAAGTGGAACATAGAGAGACAACAGGAGCAGATACACTGACTTTGATAAGGAATGGGACAGACTGTAATGGGACAGATTTGAGGGATCCAGTGATGTTTGCTACATTATTCAGGGAGATTGGGTCATAGAATCATAGGATCACAGATTTATAGCTGGAAGGGACCCTAAAGGCCTGTTACTAAGTCCACCCACTCCTCCCTCATTTTACAAATGAAACAACTGAGGCACAGAAAAATTAAGTCATTTGCCCAGGGTCATGCAGTTAGTCCCAGGCCTTCCTTACCTTATACCCAGTACCCTCTCCGATTCACTACCCTGGGCTATAGCAGTCCCGCCATGGTCTGAGGTGGCCGGGGCCCAGGGCCTGTCACTTACCTTGGCACAGTCCTTTGGTGTCTCGTCGCAAGCATTCACTGATAACCTCTGTGCATGGCTTCCGGGCCAACATGTCCTCCTCGGTCCCATAGAGAATCAGAGTATAGCTCTGAAGGGTCCCTAGGCAATGTGAGGTGGGGAATGTGGGGAGAGGAGCAGAGAGGAAAATGATCATAGTGGGAGACTAAAGGCTGGGAATCTTGGCTAAGAGCACAAGGAAACCCAGGCCTCTAGAGCAGAACCTGGAGCAGTCCTAGAAAGTCATCACCTCCCCTCCAACCTCCCCTCTCTCCCCAAGGCCTCACCAAAGTTATAATAATAGCCTTTGTTCTCTAGTTCCAGGGTCCAGATGCCCTGTGGGTTCTCATCCCAGAAATGTGTGGACATGAAGATCCAATTCTTATAACCCTGGCTGCTGGTGTCAAAGGGCCTGAAAGAGGGAGAATGAGAGCTGCTTTGAAGAAAGCAGAGATGGAGAACAGAGGTTGGAAGAGAGCAGGGTGGTCCAATGGATAGAGCTTTGGCCTTGGTGTCAGGAAGGGCTCTGGTTCAAATCTGGCCTCAGATGGTTAGCTGTATGACCCTGGGCATAAGTCACTTAACCTCTGCCTCAGTTTCCTTATCTGTAAAATGGAGACAATAACAGTGCCTACCTTCTGGCATTGTTGCAAAGATGAAGTAACATTTATAAAAACCTTTGGAAACCTTAAAACACTATATAAATGCTATTATTACCAGGAAGAGGTCTGGGCAGTGTGGGGACCAGGGAAGTTCTGAGCTTCAGTCAGGTCCTTATCATCTTGCCTGAACTATTTTAAGATATTTGGTGGAGAACAGACCTGCCTCTAGGATCTCCCTATCTCCATAGGCTGCCTGAGGAATCTTCCTGATGCAAGACTGATTTTTCCAGTTACTTGTTTCAAAATACAAACAAACTCCCAAACTGTCAGTTCCACTGTCAGTTTGCTGCCAGATAAAGCAGAAATTCCTGGTCCTAGCACTCAAGGCCCTTTCCTGTCTGGCTCCTGCCTCCATGGGCTCATCTCCTTATCCTGTACTCTACAGCTGGGTTCCTTCTCCATCCTCTTCCCCGAGTCTCCCCATTCCTGGAAAGTGCTCCTTTCTCTCCACCCCCATCTCTGTCCGCTGAAGGGCCTCCCTTCCTTCAAGGGATAACTCAGATGTGGTGTCTACTAGGAAGCACCCCCGGAAGCCTTCAGGTGCCACAGTCACAGAATCACAGCATTCTAGAGTTGAAAGAGGCCACTATGTGGATGTGGGCCTAAGGGTGCAAACCGGAGTCAAGAACTCAGTGCAGATTCTTCTGCACTGTGACCCTGGTCAAAGTCACGCAATCTCCTGGCCTGTTTCCTTTCCATTCCATTCTCCACATAATTTCCAGAACAATCTTCTGACCCAATCACTGCCTGCTGAAAAATCTACAGTCATTTCCCTAGGATAAAATACTTTGGGCTGGTGCTTGGAGCCCTTCCCCACGTGGCTCCAGCCAGTCGTTCCAGATTTATGTCACATGCCTCCCTTTGACCCAATCCAGTCCATGTTCTAGCCAGACTTGCCTGCTAACCACTCCTTGCATGTGATATCTCATCTCCTCTCTCCATGTCTTTGCTTCAGGCAGGCCCCTTGTGCCTTCTGTTAGAATGTCTAGTGCCTTTCAGAGCTCATCCCCAGTCCACCACCTAAAGGAGGCTGTTCTTGATGCCTTCTCCCCCCACCCCACCCCACCAGCCCCAAGTGCCTCTCCCCTACCTTGGAAATGCCTCATTTTTTACTTTATATATGTTTCTATTTAATGTGTGTGTATATACACTTACCCCCTCATGGTTATCTGAGGATAAAATGAAATCATATTTGTAAAGCACTTTCCAAACCTTTATGTGCTATAGAAATGCCAGCTAGATTGGAACTGATGATACTGTTATCTCCCTAAATTCATTACATTCCCTTTGTATGCTGTTTTTGTCTTTATATTTCTAATGCCTAGTACCCAGTAGGCACTTAATAAATGTTTGTTGACTGGTCACCCAGCTTTTGCTCAAAGAACTCACACAAAGTAGATCAGAACTAAATGTGGGCCTCCAGATGTGGTCTGCTCAGGGCAACATACTGTGGGTCAGCCTCTCTATCACACCTCCTTATTCCTGCTTGCTAGGCCTCTCAATGCAGTTAAAGATCACATTCACTCCCTCCAAATTGCATTGTTGATTAATGCTGAGTTTGTGGTCTACTAAAACCCCCTGATCTTTTTTTCAGAAGAATTTCTGTCTAATTATACTTTCTCCCATCTTGTGCTTGTGAAAATGATTTTTGAGCCCAAGGGTTTACATTTATCTCTGTTAGATTTTATGTTAAGATTTGGCTCAATGGCGCGGCTAGGTGGTACAGTGAATAGAGCACCAGCCCTGGAGTCAGAAGGACCTGAGTTCAAATCCGGCCTCAGACACTTAGCACAAAAACTAGCTGTGTGACCTTGGGCAAGTCACTTAACCCCAATTACCCTCCAAAAAGCAAAAAAGACAAATAAACAAAACAATTTGGCTCAATGTTTTTGCCTGTCACATTTTTTTTTTTGGACTCCTGACCTTCCTATCCAGTGTATTAATTATTCCTTTCAGCTTTGCACCATTGGCAGATTTGATATGGGTCAGCTAAGCCTTATCCAAGTCATAATATAAGATTTTTTTAAACAACATTAAACAGCCCTGAGACAAACACAGTTCCGTGGGGCAGTCCCCTTGAAATCTCTTTCCAAGATGCCACACCTTCAGTAACAATTACATGATAGCTGTTCATTCCACCAAGCCTGAATCTACCTGAATATGGAGTCAGTCACTAATGTGGCTGTCTAGCCCACATCTCTCCTCCTTGTCCACAAGAACAGCATGAGACTCTGTAAAATGCTTTGCTAAAATCTAGGTAAATGGTATCTACAGCATCTCCTCTGACCTAATAATACCAACAAAAAAGGGAAATGAGGTTAGTCTGGTACACACTGACCCTGAGGAAGCCATGCTGGCTCTTGGGGATCACCACTTTCTTTTCTATATGCTCATTCATTTAACAATTTTTGGCCCAGACCTGCAATGTCATTGATTTGGGGAACTCCAGGTAAGGAGAAGCCCTCTACCAATGCAGATCAGCAGGGGTTTTTTCAATTTAGTCATAAAGGGTTATTACCTAGGAACCTAAGAGGTTAAGTGACTTGGCAGGGTCACACAGTCAAGATGAATAAGAGGTGGATTTGGATCCAAGCCTTTATGAGAAAGGCTCACCATGCTGCTCCTTACCCTCGAAAAATATGGTCTAAAATCCTGCCAGAAATAAGTCAAATGTAGGGATTTATTGTGTACGCTCTGCATGCTCCTCCTCTCCCTCTTTTTAAAAATCAGGATAATATTTGCCTTTCTCTAATCCTTGGGCGCCTGTCCTCTTCTCCATGATTGTTCAGAGGTCCCCAGCAGTGACTGAATAATCATATCTGACAATAGGCTCAGTTCCCTGCCAAAGTCATAGCTGACTTGGGCCAAGTGGGTTGAACTCATAAGTTATTTGTCCTTCCTCTTGTTTGCTTTACATTCTGTCTTTTACAAAGTTGATTGGTCAGTTGCCTTATGTAGACACATCACTGTCGAGGTCCTCTAACTTTTCAAAGTCAGACCTCCCCCTTTGCACTGATCTCACTCTCCCTTAGGTCAGTGGTGTATTTGACCTTGTCCTAACCCCATCCCCACCCTTAACCCTTGTTAGAATGTCAGCTCCTTGAGGGCAGGACCTCTGTCCTGTTTATTGTTGTATCTCAAATCCCAGGCACAAGGATGATGAACAAGGATTGGATTAAACTGAGGCTGAGCTCACCTAACTGCCACCAGGGTGGAACGTGTGCCCATGGGGCTGGTGAGTGTGATCTCGAGGTCCCCTCGGCGACTGTAGGTGAGTGACAGTTGTACCTGGACGTGCTCCAAGGAGCGGATGTAACGATCTTCCCCTTGGCAGGCTGACACATTTCGGCTCACCTGCATCCTAGGCTTGATGGGACTGCCCAAGGGTGGGGTTGAAGATGAGAATGCAGGGGTCACATGGAGTTTCTGAGACCCTCTTCACCCTGGGATGGGACCAGGAGCAGGGAAGCATGCAGGAAAATGACTGGGACCCTGGGCAGGCATCAAGAGACTCAGAGAATGTCAAAGTTAGGTAGGCCCTGAAGACACAGAATGTCAGAGCTGGGAGGAATCTTAGAACACAAAATGTCTGAGCTGGGAGGGACTTCAGAAGAGATAATGTCAGAAGGAGAGATGGAAGTATCCTTAAAAGCTATCTATCTCAACCGTGGTACCACCAAAGTGGTAGAGCTAAGGTGTGAACCTAGGTCTCCTGACTCCCAAATTCTTTCCACCATGCTTCTTATACTAGGCTTGTATTTTAACAGGATGAATAAGAAGAAAGACCTGGAGGCACCAGCCAGGGAATCAGGAGTACCTGAGTTCAAATTCAGCTTCAGACATTTACTGTGTGACCCTGGACAAGTCACTTAACCTGATGGAAGGAAGGAAGGAAGGAAGGAAGGAAGGAAGGAAGGAAGGAAGGAAGAGGCTTGGGAGAAGATGATGAAAAGCATAGAAAGGAGCCAGATTGGGACAGCAAATGGGATGAATAAAGTGATTTAGGGGGCCAGGCAGGGCACAGGACTATGGGAGAAGGGGAGAGATGAGAAGAAAGAGGCAAAGGCCACAGACTCCAAACCATCCTATACTAAGCTCAGCATTGTATAATGGAAAGAGTATAGATTATGAATCTGTAGATGTGGGTCTGAGTTCCAAATCTGCTCTTTCCTAGCTGTGTATGCTTGAACAAATCTTGCCCTATTCTGAGCTTTAGTTTCTTCCTCTACAAAATGGGGGCATTGGAGCCCTTCCAGTTCTAAATAGTGATTTTATGAAGCATGAGGGGTAGGTGTGCATGTCAGGGAGGGGAGGTAGAGAAGGGGGGACCTCACATGGGGGTGTTGATGATCTTGATAGAACACTTCAGCTGGGGACGGGTCATATTCCACTTCTTGGCCAAATCCACTAGAAGCCCACCATTCAGCAGCCCGTAGCCATAATGGTGGCTAACTGTGGAGAGATAGGCAAGGGGCCATCAGTTTCTTGGCTCTGGACTCCAGGGCAGGCCCTCCAGGGTCCAGGGACTGGCTCAGGGTGAATCCCTCCTCTCCCCACACACCTCACCTTTGCGTCCCACTCCATTGGTGGCCCAGTCCTCAGCCTGCAGCTGGGCTGGCTTTGAAGCCCTCACCACTAGATGTTGCATGTCACGCCAGGTAAGGAAAGGGCTATGGATGAGAGGAGAGGGTCAGAGGTGGGGAAAGAGAAAGGGAAAAACTCAGGGTCTGAAATGAGGCAGGTATAGGAAGAACAGGAGATAGGGCCAAACTGGAGGAAGAAACTCAAATAACATAGAATATCATAGATAGGAGGGCCCTTAGAACCCAGAATGTCAGAGCTGGGAGGGCCCTCAGAACACATGTCAGAGCTGGGAGGGCCCTTAGAACCCAGAATGTCAGAGCTGGGAGGGTCCTTAGAACATGGAATGTCAGAGCTGGGAGGGCCCTCAGAACACATGTCAGAGCTGGGAGGGCCCTTAGAACCCAGAATGTCAGAGCTTGGAGGGGACCTTAGAACACAGGATGTCAGAGCTGGGAGAGATCTTAAAACATAGTATGTCACGGCTAGAAAAATACAGAATGTCAACATTAAAAGGGACTTTAAGGATCATTGGGTCCAACCCTCCCACTTTATAGATGAGGAAACTAAGGCCCAGGTAGGGGCAGTAACTTCACTAATGATGCTGCCTCATCCCTTGTGAAAGAGGGTGGGATGTAGGGGTGGGTGAGAAAGGCCCTTTGGGGAAAGAGGTAGTAGAGGTGAAGTACTGACCCAGCCCAGATTCACCTACTTGGCCTCCAGGGCAAGGGCGATCATGCCGGCAGCCAATGGGGCAGAGGCTGACGTTCCTGTGTGCTTATCTGTGCACTTATGGTGCAGGTCTGTGGTCACCTGGGGAAAGATGGTTGGAGGTGGGGTGTGGGGAGGAAAGCTATGCCACCTCTGGCAGATCCCCAGGCGAGGGAGGCCTGGGGCGAGGTAGGGCAGCAGCTGGGGGAGCAAGCCAGCTGCCATGGAGTGTGGGGGGGAGGGCGGGAGCGCCAGGGATGGGCGACACTCACAATCTGCTGGTCGTTGGTGAGGCCACTGCTGAAGGTGGTGGTGAGGGTGGAGGCACAGGCTTCACTGTACCAGGGTACGAGGCCATGCTGGGTCGTGCTGCCCACAGACAGTGTATGGATACTGTTGGTGTAGCCATCACAGTTACAGTTGTCAAAATGAAGTCCGCCATTGCCCGAGGCCCAGACAAACAGGGTGCCCAGGTTGCTTCGACCCTGGAAAAGAGGTGGGATGCTGTGGAGTCAGTGATATTAAGGGAAGTGGGGGAGGATCTGGCTTGGGAGAAAAATTTTCCAAACGGGGAAAATGAGACCCAGAGAACCGAAAAGATTTGCCTAAGGTCACACCACTAAGTACGTAACAGACACCCAGGTCGTCAGAGCCCAAAGTCAGTGTTCAGCCCCATACCCTGGACTGTCTGGGTCTCCCCACTGGAGGGTGAGAAGAGATGACAAGATCTCTCCACTCTGCCTGGGGACTCAAAATCGTCTGTAATTGAGCAGAGTCAGGAGGGACACATTGGGATCCCTCCCTGTTGGAGCTTCTCATTCATTCAAAGAGGGGTGAAAGCATGGGATGGTGAAGGAAATAAAAAATCAGTGAGAGGATAAGGAACTGGGTCCAAATCCTGGCTCTGTGAACTGTCTGGGCAAATCCCTTCTTCTCTGTGGCCTCAGTTTCCCCATCTGTAGAATGAAAGGATCCTAGAAGATCACTTAAGGACCCTGCCAGCCCTAAATATGATACTATGACCTCTGTGAATCTGGAGAAATCATTTCATCATTTTACTCCCCTGAACCTCAGTTTCCCCATCCATAAAATAAGGGGGTTTGACTAGGTCAAGGATCCCTTTTTTCCTATTTAAAAATAAGTTTAATTGATGTGTATTTTTTTCAAACCACCATAAGTTCCTCCAATATTCCTCCCCGCTTCCTTCCCAAGAGCCATTCCATGTAACAAGTAGTTATTTTGTTATAATAAATATTCTTTAGATGCAAAAAAAAGAGGAAAAAATTAGCATAACTGATTGATTCACTGCAAATGTCTAAAGAATTTATGCAGTGACCACTCGTGCCTCTACAAAGGGGTGGGGTGGGAATGTCATCTCTCTTCTTTCCGGCCGGGCTTGTTCTTCATAATTTTGCAACCTTCCCTTTTGCTTGTTTTGGGGTTGTCCTTTTCCATTTCCACTGTTGTGGTCTTGTGTACCTTGTTTCTGCATCAGTTCAGTTTCTATTCTCCATATTTATCTTTTCATATAACACAGGAGTATTTCTTTACAATCCTGAACTATAATTTGTTTAGCCACTTCTCAATCGATGAGTATCTAGTTTGTTTCTAATTCTTTGCTATCACAAAGCGTGCTGCTATAAATATTTAGGTGTATATGGGGACTTTCTTCTTACCAGTGGCCTCTTTGAGGTATGAGCCCAGCAATGGGATCTCTGGGTGAAAGGGTATAGACACTTTAGCCTCTTTGCTTAATTTCAAAATGGTGGTATTGATTCACAACTCCACTAACAATGTACCAGTATGTCTACAACTCTACCATCAACTATTCCCATCTTTCATCTAGATTGGGGATCATGGACCCCCTTGGCAGGGCATCTGGTGAAACCAACGGACCCCTTCTCAGAATAATGTTTTTCAGAGGTATAAAATAAAACATGAGGGGCAGCCAGGTGGCTCAGCAAGTAAGAGCACCGGCTCCAGTGTCGGGATGACCTGGGGATCAAATCCAGGCTCAGATACTTAGCACCACACCCAGAAATAACTGGCTGTGTAACCTTGAGCAAGTTACTTAACCCCAGTTGCTTAAAAAGTAAATAAATAATAAAAAAAAATAAAACACAAAAGATTATAAAAGAAACAACATGAAGGAACAAACAGTCTGCTGGGGACTTGTCCATCCCCTGCTATTACCATGAGCTATTGGGAAGACAGGCCAAGGGAAGGGGCCAGCTTCTCAAACGACCCCAAGTTGATTTTTCTTGTGACAGGTTATTCAAATGAATGTACTCTCTTATGGTCTAGAGCGGGGATGTTTTGTGAAGTTTGGATTTGGGTCACACTCGAGGACCTAGAGGGCCACATGTGACCTCGAGGCTGCAGGTTCCCCATGCCTGGTGTAGAGGATTAAATTGGGGGAGAAGTTAGACCTTTATGAAGGAGATGAATCATAATGATTGCCTGTGTGTCCACACTATGCTTTCTGCATTTTCCATGGTGTGAAATAAAGGCTGGCAGTAACCATGTGCATTGTTACCTTAAGTGCTTTTATAGGACCTTTTACCTTCATTTCTGGAGGCCCAGATGTAAATTATGTTCTGAAATTTCCCTGGGTGGGAACAAAACAAGCCAAAGAGTGATAATTTGGAGAAGTTCCCATGATTAGACGTGGTGTATATAAGGCCAGAGCCTGGGCCACAAGCTACATTTTGAAGGTTCATCCAGGATAATCTGGTCTCTATAGACAGTGGAGGTTGCTGGAATCCATAGCAACCTAAGTGCCACTTACTTATACGGGAAGGGAGAGGAGTAAAGGTGAGGAGGTGGTAAAGCTTGGCATTTTATTTTTATATTTTTGCTGTTATTTTATTTTTATTTTCCCCCTATATTTTGTGGTTGTGGGTTTGGGGGCGGATGAATATTCGCACCAAAACAACTCCTAAAGGAATTGTGTACAACACTGGGTGGGGGTGAGAGTTTCTAGGCCTCCTCTATCACGGAGGGTCAGCCATCCTCACTTGGAAGTAATTGGTGAAGATGGATTAATTAATCTATGAATAATTAATTATTAGTTATCTATTATTTATTAGTTCATTTATTAATTTGGGAAGAATTAAGAACTAAGCATCATTAATACTGCTGGGGACTCCTTGCCAGGGGGAGCAAGGCCCTGAGAAAAGCAGTCAGGAAAGAGGGCTGCACTGAGTGATGTTCCCAGCACCATGGAACCCCCCTCCCCCAAGTCCCCAGGGAGCCATCCCCATCTCATCCTGACCCCCTAAGTTACTGGTCCTCTCTCCTCCTTGACAGCACCCTGTCTATTCTTCTTATTTCCTTCCTTGTATAGATGTTGTACCTTCTTAATGCTACCCCCAGGAGAATGTAAGATCCTTGAGGGTATTCCCAGGGTTAAGCACAGAGCATGGCATGTCGTTGTTCAGCCATATCTAACTCTTTGTATCCCTGTGGGCCCCAGCACACCAATGCTGTCCATGAAGTTTTCTTTCCTTCCTTCTTCCTTCCTTCTCTCTTTCCCTCCTTCCTTCCTTCCTTCCTTTCTCTTTCTTTCTTTCTCTTTCTTTCTTTCTTTCTTTCTTTCTTTCTTTCTTTCTTTCTTTCTTTCTTTCTTTCTT
>NW_027186356.1:275430-280237 GCF_028583685.1 Petaurus breviceps papuanus | reverse complement strand
CTTTCTTTCTTTCTTTCTTTCTTTCTTTCTTTCTTTCTTTCTTTCTTCCTTCCTTCCTTCCTTCCTTTCCTTAGGATTTTATATTACTTTTTTCCCCCAATTGCATGTAAAAATAATTTTTAGCTTTGCATTTCAAATTCTCTCTCTCTATCCCAACCCCTTCCCGAAGAGGGTAAGCAATTCGATATAGGTTATACATATTCAATCAAGAGCCCATGGGGTTTTCTTGACAAAGATACAGGAGTAATTCGCCATTTCCTGCTCCAGTGGATTGAGGCAAATGGAAGTTAAGTGACTTGCCCAGGGTCACACAGCTACTAAGTGTCTGAGGTCGAAGCTGAAGTCAGACCTTCCTGATCTCCAGCGCTCTGTCCACTGACTCACCTAGCTGCCTCTTATTAAGGTTGTTGAACTTATTAAACACTTGTTGAATTGATTTGCCTAAGATCCCACAGCTAGCAAATTGGTGGAACCAGGATTCAAACTCAGGCCCACAGGATCCAGGTCCAGGGCATACCCTGCCACATCAGTACTTGTGCCACCTCCCACACAAGGAGCGTGATGAGGACCAGATGCACCTGTGAGCAAGAGGCCATATGTACCCATGGGTGACGCAGAGCTTCCCAGACCTGGAGCTGGAAGGAACCTGAGTGGCCATCTCATCCAACCCTGTCCCCCTCACTTTTTACAGATGACAGGATTGAGGGGAGCGGAAGTCACTTGCCCAACGGCCACTCTGATTAGTAATGGAATTTGAACTCAGGTCCTCTGACTCCAAATCCAGTCCTTTTCCATGCTGCCCCTAAACTTTAAAGAGGTCTAACAAACATGAAAGACCTTAGGATAACCTCCCTTATTTCTCAAGTGCTTTATAGTTTACAAAGTGCTTTTGCTTCCACAGTCCTATAAGGTAGGAAGTGTAGCATTATCCCCACTTTGCAGATGAGGAAACTGAGGCTCAGAAGGAGAATGTGTTCAATGTCCCATGACTTGTAAATAGCTAAGACAGGACTTACCCCCCAGGGTCAGCTCTCCTCACTTTACACTGCCCTGCATCTCCAAGGAAAAGGAAAATGAGGGAGACTGGATGATATTGGAGGCCAGAACTCAAAGGTAAGTCTCCTGACTCTGAATCCAGAATTCTTTCCCCTTTCATCCTGCCATCTGTCAAAAGCTAGGTACATAATCTCAAGGTCTGGCTGCCAGGCTGTAAGGTCCAGAGTAAGGATGGGAGCCTAGGAGGCAAGACAGCTGGGTGGTCCTAAACAAGTTACTCTCTCTGAGCCTTGATTCCCTTCCTCATAAAATGGGGGCATTCCCCACAAGGCTACTGGGAGGAAAGCATTTCGCCAACCTTGAAGAATAACAGATATGTGAGTTTTTGAAAGAATCACCATCATCTATGAGAAGACACCTTCCCTTAGTCCTTTGCAGAAATTAGGGGGGGTGGTCCCATGGGTGTGGAACATCACATATGTTGTCAGATTTTTTAACCACCTTTTCTAAATTTTTGTTCTCTTCTTCCTCTTTTTCTTTCAAAGGATGGCTCTTTGTATGGGAGGAGGGAAAGAGATATGGGGGACATTTAGGAGATATAAGAACAAAAGATATCAGCAAAAATCTAGTTAGTTTAAAAAAAAAACCCAGCATCATCATCATCATCATCTCCCCCTACTGGCACCTTGCAGCCAGTAGGTTTGAATGGACCTTTCCTCTGGGTCTGGGTTTAGTTATAGATTAGAACAGGTTCTGAACTCCAAATTGAAGGCTTGGGTTTGGGTGTATATGGAGCTAGGGGTGGTGGAAGAGTATCTCTAGGACCCATGCCCATAGCTCACACTCACGGTGCTGACTCCATGGAAGAAGGCCTCCCGAGTGAGCACGCCAGGGCCGTCCACTGTGCGCCCGTCGTCCTCAGGACCCCAGCTGGCACTGTAGATATGGATGTGCTGGGGCTGAAGGCTCAGGGACTGGGCCTCTATAATGTCAGTGATGGATCCATCTAGCATTCTCACACCTGGGGATGAGGGTAGAGAAGTAGGGGTGGTGGGGACCGGGGCTTCCCACCCACTTCACAAGGCTCTCTCCATCCCCTCTCCTGACCTGGATTTGTATTCAAGACCCAGGTGCCTGTAGGACTCCATATCTCCCCCCCCCACACACACACACACACAACAGCCTAGACTCCTAGAGTGGCAAGGGTCTCTAGCATGTAAAACATTAGAAGTGGGAAAAACATCCTGTGATTTGGAATAGAACTTCTCAAACAATTTTTGTGGCTGACACAGTAACATTCTCTGCTGAAAAGAATCTGGGCGCATCCCAGAGGAGTTGGGAAAACTGAAATGCACATGGGTTTTTGAGTGTAAATCCTGTACAATTTGGGGCATGTAGAGCTAAAACTCAGGTGTTTCCTGGTACACCCTTTGAGAACCACTGATCTAGAACATCAGAGCTGGGGAGGTGCCTCAGAGACCATTTAGTCAAGCCCCCTTCCTCCCTTTACAAATAAGGAATAAAGGCTCAGAGGTTAAGTGACTTGCCTAAAGTCACACAAGAAGTAGAAACACTAGATCTGAACCTAGCTCCTTCACACTCCAAAGCTAGTACTCTTTCTATGGTACTATTGTGAAGGACCTTAGTGTATCCACAGAACATTGACAGAGCTGGAAGGGCCCTTAGAACGTAGAACATCAGAACTGGAAAAGACTTTTAGGGAAATCAGAATTAGAAGGAGCTTTACTTATTTAGCTCCAGAGGCCCGGTCAGTGAAGGGATTTGCCTCAGATCACTCCAGGAGTTAGTAGCAGATCTCCTGCCTCCCACAGTCTAGGCTCTTTCCAGTATGTGGAGTTTATCCCTGTCTCAGCTAAGGATATGAAGACACTGAGAAGTTGGGGAGACAAGAGGCACAGGCGGCAAGAATTCAGGAGGTGAACTATGTGGTTCTGCCTAAAGAAGGATATGAAGACACTGAGAAGTTGGGGAGACAAGAGGCACAGGCAGCAAGAATTCAGGAGGTGAACTATGTGGTTCTGCCTAAAGAAGGATATGAAGACAATATCAGCATGGGTCAGACTGGTCAAGTCAGACTTCCTGGAGGAGGTGAGCTAGGAGCTAAGCTTTGAAAAGTCAGGGGCATGGGGCAGTATTCCTGGTGCCTGAGAACCATATGACTGGAGTCCCAGGAGGCAGGACTGAATCTAGCACATTCATGGGTTTGATGAGTATAAGGGGTGAAGGAGAGAGAAGAGCTATTGATGAACCTGGGAGATTTGGAAGATGGTGGGGCCATAGACAGACAGGAAGATGTCTAAAGTATTGAGTTTGAAGTGGGAGTATGTCTAGAAGAAGGGGACTAAGATGGAGGAAGAGATCATGTATTATATCTTGTCAACAAGGATCTTTGCAGAAACCAAGGACATTTATCTTTAGGGAAGAGAAGGTTTAGGAAAAGGCCCTTCTAGGAGGTCTTCAAGCAGAAACTGGATGATCACTTGTTGGGTGTGTAATAGTCAGTAGTCAATAAATATTTACTAAGTGCCTACTGTGAGTTAGGCACTATGTTAAGCATTGGGGATACAGATACAAAGAAAAAAAAGACAGTCCCTGCCCTCAGGAAGCTTACAGTCTAATGGGGGAGGGGAGACAACACACAAAAAGCTGAAAGACTAGGATGAGGTTAGTGAGTGGAGGTACCCAACATGGGTGGAGAAAAGACACTCAGAGAAGTCTCAGAGTAGAGCAGCTGGGAAGAATGAGGGAAATGTTTGAGCTGAGCTCCCTCCTTAAATAGAGCCCCACCTTCCAATCAGAGGGACAGAGGATGAGGATGGGACCTTATGGGAGGGTGAGGATGAGGTTATCCCAATAATGATCTCCCTGGAGGGTGGGGGAGAAGACAAGTCCGAAAACAGAGCAGCCAGGTGACAAGTGAGGATTCCAAGTATTTATTAAGTTAACTATCTACTGTGTACCAAGTGCTGTGTTAAGTGTTGGGGACACAAAGAAACGCAAAAGATAGTCGCTGCCCTCGAGAAGGGCACATTCTAATGGGACGGACAAGTGCAAACAATTAAGTACAAATGAGAGACATTAAGGATAAGTCGGAGATAATCAAGACAGGGAAGGCACTAGAATTAAGGGAAGAATGGGAAAGATTTCTTGTAAAAGTGGGAGTTTATTGGAAGAGGAAACTGGGAGGAGGGAGAGCGTTGCAGGGAGAAAACAGACAGTGAAAAATGACCAGAGCTGAGATATGGAGCATCTTTTGTCAGGCGCAGCAAGGGGGGGGGGGGGGGGGGGGGGGGGCAGGGGAAGGCAGGTTATGAAGGACTTTGAAAGCCCTTTAAACTTCACGATTCATTGATAAGTCACGTCCCCTTCTAGGTTTCAGTTATTTCTAGGGCTCCCTGGCTCTGACATTCTGGATTGTAGGAACTGCCCTCCCAGCCTTGACCCCCTGTGTTCTAAGGGCTCTCCCTCCCAGCTCTGACAGTATGTTTTCTAAAGGGTTCTCCCAGCTGACAGACACTCTATGTTCTAAGGCCCCTCCCATCCCTGACCTCCATTTATTATCTCGATCACTAGCTTTTAGAACCAGCTCCACCATCTGAGTAGTAGACTGGGCAAGTGGAGCTGGTTCTAAAAGCTAGTGATCGAGATAATAAATGGAGGTCAGGGATGGGAGGGGCCTTAGAACATAGAGTGTCTGTCAGCTGGGAGAACCCTTTAGAAAACATACTGTCAGAGCTGGGAGGGAGAGCCCTTAGAACACAGGGGGTCAAGGCTGGGAGGGCAGTTCCTA
>NW_027186356.1:266771-275330 GCF_028583685.1 Petaurus breviceps papuanus | reverse complement strand
GGGGGGGGGGGGGGGGGGGGGGGGGGGGGGGGCAGGGGAAGGCAGGTTATGAAGGACTTTGAAAGCCCTTTAAACTTCACGATTCATTGATAAGTCACGTCCCCTTCTAGGTTTCAGTTATTTCTAGGGCTCCCTGGCTCTGACATTCTGGATTCTAGGAACTGCCCTCCCAGCCTTGACCCCCTGTGTTCTAAGGGCTCTCCCTCCCAGCTCTGACAGTATGTTTTCTAAAGGGTTCTCCCAGCTGACAGACACTCTATGTTCTAAGGCCCCTCCCATCCCTGACCTCCATTTATTATCTCGATCACTAGCTTTTAGAACCAGCTCCACTTGCCCAGTCTACTACTCAGATGGTGGATACTACCCATGGGCACCAGAACCTGGGGAACCCTCTCTTACCCTGATACACTGAGACCCAAGGCCAATTCCCGGCCTTGTGACAGAGGGCAGGGCCCTGGAATGGATGCCAGCACCTTTCCTCTAGAGGAAGACTGAGGCACTAATCTCATGATCATCCACAGGAAACAAATTCATAGCAGGAAGGGACCTTCAAGGGATTCTAGTTCAACAGGGATGCCCACCACCTTTGTGCTGCTTTTCCAGATGCCACAGGGTCCCTACCTCCAATCTTGGCCTTGTAGGCCACACCCACACCACAGATTCCATTGTTGGCTACAGCCGCCACTTCTCCTGCACAACGGGTCCCGTGCCTGGGGAGAGGGAGAAAGAGCAGCTTGGTCAGATGGTCCCTCCCTCCCCATCACTGAAGCTCTCTTCACCAACATCCAAGTAAGGAACTCACCGATTTTCATCCATGGGAGTGTATCGTGGCTGTGGGTCAGGGTCATTGTCATTGAAGTCGTAACTGGCCAGCTGGTCCTGGATCAAAGGATTATAGCACTTAGGGACTCCAGCCCCACTTTGCAAATGGGCAAACCGAGACCGTAAACATTAAGTGACTTGCCAAGGTCACATAGGGTGTAAGTAGAAGAGTTGGGACTTGAAATTCCTAACAATGAGTACCATCCCAAAGTGGAATGATCAGCCTTGGGAGATCATGGGTCTGATGCTCACTTGGGGGCTTCAAGTGAAGGCTGAATGACCATTTGTAGGGTGGTGTTGAAAGGGTTCTTGACCAGGTATGGGCTGATTTCTCTAAGGTCCCGTGGCTCCCTAGCAAAAGTGATGGGATTTGAGCTAAAATCATAGAGTCACAGGATTTAAAACTGGAAGGAACCTTAAAGGTCCATGAAATTCACTTACATTTAACAAGAATTTATTTATTGTGAACTCCGTGCCAGGCACCGTGCCGGGTGCTAAGGTGACAAAGACAAGAGTAAAACAGACCCTGCCCTCAAAGGGCTTCTATTCTACTAGGTGGAAACAACATGTATCCCAACAAATAAATACAAAATAATTTGGGGGAGGGTCGGCTAGGTGGCACAGTGAATGGAGCACTGGCCCTGGAGTCAGGAGGACCTGAGTTCAAATCCAGCCTCAGACACTTAACACAAAAACTAGCCGTGTGACCTTGGACAAGTCACTTAACCCCAATTGCCCTCCAAAAAGCAAAAAAACAAAACAAAAAAACACACAAATTAAAAAAAAATAATAATTTGGGGGAACCTGAGAGAAGGCTAACAACCAAGATGAGCTCCAAGGGGCTCCTGTAGGAGGTTACACTTGAGTTGTACTTTGGAGGGAGTGAAGGTTCCCAGGATCTGGTGGTAAGGAGGGGTGCCGATAGGAGGAGGAGCAGCAGCTAGATTGGTTTGACTGGAGTATATGGTTCAATACTCTAATTTTATAGAAACTAAGGCCGTCGAGGGGAAGTGACTTTCCCAAGATCACATAGCTAGTAAGTGGAAGAGCCTGAATTCAGACCTCTGTTTTGACTGTCCCATTCCTCTCTTGGTTGAGTTCTTGCTATGTGTGAAGGTTACTTCCCTTCCACTTTGGTTCTTGCTGGGGTGAGGAGGGGTCCAAGAATCCCAACTCCCCCAGCCCCTTGTGTCCCCCCAGGCCCCTGCACTCACGTAGTTAGCCTGCAGATCGGGATGGTCCTTCTCTATGCCGTCATCCAGGATGGACACCACAACCCCCTGGCCTGTGTAACCTTTTTTCCAAGCCTCCAGGATGTTGAGGTCAGGGTGGACTTCCTTGTTCTAGAAGGGGAGTCTCAGAAGGTCTCTGCAGGGGACTTCCCCCACCTGGGGGCCCCAAACTCCCCACAGTGGAGATTTGAGGCTTAGGGGAAGCCTTGCTCCCTACCCCTTATCCAGGGCCTCTGGAGTTCCCCACACCCCCAGTTCCCACCTTCTTACCAGATACCACTGCTTGGAGAACCAGGGGTCTGTGGGTAACACAAAGGCATCTCTCTTCACCCGGCGCTTCAGTGTTTGCTGCTCAAACCAGCGCACCTGAAACAACAGCAGCCCTGTCTTCCCCACTCAGAGATGCTGGGCATCTGGGAGGTTCTAGAGTCCCTTGCTTTGAATTATTTTGTTGTTCAGTCATGTCCAACTCTTTGTGACCTCATTTGGGGTTTTCTTGGCAAAGATACAAGAGTGGCCTGCCATTTCTTTCTGAAATCCATTTTATAGATGAAGAAGCTGAGGCAAACAGGGTTAAGTGACTTGCCCAGGATCACACAGCTAGTCAGTATCTGAGGCCAGATTTGAACCCTTCCTGACTCTAACCACTGCACCACCTAATTGCCCCATTGTTCTGTAAGTTAGGTTTTATACTCACTGCTAAGGAGGAAGGCTAAGGTAAATGAGGCTTAGTTCTGGCACGGAGAAGCTCCAAGCCTAAATGGCTGATAAGACTCCACCTAGGATTAGGCCATCAAAGCTTGTCCACATAAGACAGGGGCAAAAATAATGAGATGAGGAATTACATCTCAAAGTCAACTGGAAGAGGGGAAAGAGAGAAATCAGGGAAGGCTTTAAGGAGGAGGTGGCATTTAAGGGTATGTAGGAATACACACTATTCAAGGTTCTATTTGCAAAAGCAAAAAATTGGAAGACAACTTTTATTTCCAACAATTGGAGAATGGCTGAATAAATTATGGCGTATCAACACAAGTGAATGGATCAGCTTAAGAGGCAGGAAGACCCCATTGGGTTCAAGGCTGACGTCTGACAGAGATGAGCTGAATGACCAGAGATGGTGCAATGATTTAGCCTTTTCAGTACCCCAGGCAACTCTGAGACTGTAAATTAGAAGGGGGCTTCAATTTGTGCTGGTGAAGGGGGTGTCTACAGTCCAAGCTCCCAACACTGAGGAAATCATGAATCTGGACCAAAAAATAACGGAATGCAATATCATAATAAATATGAATTGTAAAAGAAATATGAAGCAAAGCAAATCAAGGTCAGCTGAAGCAGAACTAGCTATACCCAGGCTACAGCAATAACAGGTCACATTTATGTAGTGCTTTCAAGTCTGAGACGTGTCTTATACATAATTATGCCATTTGACCCTCACAACAACTCTGGGAAGTAAGGGCTATTATTATCCCCATTTAACTAATGAGGAAACGAAGCTGACAGAGGTCACACAGCTAGTACGTGTCTGAGGCAGGATGGGAACTCAGGTCTTCTTAATGTGTGTGTGTGTGTGTGTGTGTGTGTGTGTGTGTGTGTGTAGGCACTTGGGAGTATATAATTTGCCCAGGGTCACACAGTTATTAAGTGTGTGAGGCTAGATTTGAACTTAGGTCCTCCTGACTCCAGCTTGGGCACTCTATTCACTGTGCCACCTAGCTGCCCTTGAACTTAGGGCTTCCTGACTCCAAATTTTATCCACAATTTATCCATTCTTCCACCTACCTGCCTCAATGACTACATGTGAGTTTTATAGGAAAAGGGGGGGGAGGGGTGGCTAGGCAGTGCAGTGAATAGAGCACTGGCCCTGGAGTCAGGAGGACCTGGGTTCAGATCCAGTAACACACACACAAATCCTAGCCATGTGACCTTGGGCAAGTCACTTAACCCCAATTGCCCTCCAAAAAGCAAAAGAAAAAAGAAAAAAGGGGAGAGGGGAAGGGAGAAATTTTGTTTTGTTTTGTTTTTTAAAGAAAAAACCAGAGGAAGCAAAACTTCAGACAAACCTGGAAAGAGCTACAGAAGAAAAAAAAGTCCACTTTTGCTTATTTTCTGCTTGTTAATATATGAGGGCCAACTTCGTTAAACATGATAGCAGCAGGAGCACTGATTTCATTAGTACATGGAGAAGATGCAGGTGGGTCTTAGAGAGTGCTCAGAGCACTAAGGTTAAGTGACTCTCTCAGCCAGTCCATGTCAAAGGCAGAACCTGAACTCAGCTCTTTCTGGCTCCTAGATCAGCTATCTATCAGCTACCCCATACCACCTCTTACCTTGTTAAATGCCAGGAGACTTTTGTAAGATTTTACCCTTACTTTATATTTTTAGATTTTCATTATCAGTTACTATATTTGTATTTTTTTTTTAAGAGCCCACAAAGTGAGCTGTTGGGGAGGGGTAGAATGAAAGTGGAGACTCACATACCTCATGAGGCCAACCCCTGAGTCTTGGGGTGGGTAGGGGTAGAGGCCTGTCATAGGCAGCATAGTGGATAAAGTGTTAGGCTTGAAGTCACAAAGTCCTGAGTTCAAATCCAGCCTCAGGCATTTACTAACTACATGACTCTGGACAAGTCACTTAACCTTTCTCAGCCTCAGTTTCTTTACCTGTAAAATGGAGATAGTAATAGCATGTACCTTCCAGGGTTATGCTGAGGATAGAATGGGATTTAAAATATATATTTTTTCATACACACACACATATACACACACTCTCTCTTTACAAACCTTGAAGCTCTATATAAATGCTAGATGTTATTGGTTATTATTAGCTTGGAAAGAGTCCCAAATTGGCAGGGAAACCTGGGCTCCCAATGGGGCTCTGTACTCTGTTACACTGTATAACTTCAGAGAGACACAATCTCCTTGGGATTAATGTTATAATAGAAAGAATCCTGAACCAGGAGACTGGGGACCTAGGTTCTGGTCCAGAGGAAGGTGGCTAGAATGGAAAAGGGATTCAAAACCAGGCCTGTGAAGGAACTGGGGACATTTATCCAGAAAAGCTTGGGAGAATGATGGCTGACTTGAAGTCTCTGAAAGGTTGTGATGGATAAGGGGATTATGAAATGTGTTCTATTTGGCCCCAGAAGTTCAAAAAAGGAAGCATGGGTTTCAAGCAGAGGGTGTGCTAATAAATATTTAACAATCAGGCTCTCAGAAAATGCAAGACATCTTTTAAGGTTAATCTGCATTATTAACATTTTTTCCATCACTGTCTCAAGTCTAGAGAATCAACAAAACAATAAGTCATGTCCTGACTGGCAGTGTTAGGGGATTTCTGAGATAGAAATGCTCTTACTGAAAATGTAGCTAGTTCCAGAGAGCTGGTTAGAGCTGGCCCCAGCATGCTGCTGGATTCAGGGAAACAAATTTAAGTTCAACATAACAAAAAACTGCCTAATGATGAGAGCTGGTCCAAAGTAGAATGACTGGCCTCAAGAAGTAAGGAGTTCTCCATTGCTGCAGACCTTTGAGGAGCAGGTCACATGACCAACTGTTGGGAGGACTGAGATTTGTCAGTCCCATGATTCTAGTCCCCCTGCTTACTCATTGACCTTGGACAAGTTGCTGCCCCTCTCTGGGCCCATTTCTTCCAAATCTCTGATGCCTTGTGTGATATGATTTTAAGGGTATAAAATAATAGCCTCCAACTTGCTCTCCCCCACCCCCAAGGAGAGGAAGCAGGTCAAATGACAAGGTCAGAAAATCTGGGGTTTTCTTCCTCTTCCTCCCACTCACCTTAGGGTCTTTCTTCAGCCTTAGGCTGTGGCCCCAGTGCTGGCTAAGGGCTCTCGGAGCCACACCCCGGTGCTGGAAGTGGTAATAGTGCTGACCCTGGATGACCTGCAGGGAAGATGACCAAGCCAGGGGCCAAAGGAGCTGGGACCTGGGTCAGCCTGGCATCACCCCCACCCCACCCCCACCCCTGGCAAACCATCACTTCACACCTCCTAGAGCCTGACTCGTGCTGAGGGACCCAACTTCCCAAGGATGCCCAACAGGGTCTTCCCTTCCATTGGTTCTCTTCCCCACCCAGGGTGGGATTCTGCTTGGTCACACAGCAGTAAGTTCTGTTGACTGCCTGGGATGTGGTGGGGGTCTGGGGGGGGGGGTTGACATTTCTCTGTGACTGAGTTGGGGAGGGAAAAGTTGAGGAAGAAAGAGGTAGGAAACAGCTGGGAAAGGCTGTGTCTGAGGGACAGATGTATATATCTATTTCTGAGCTTACAGGGCTGATGCTGTTAAGTAAATGATGAAATAAGAGCTATATGTGTTTCTGGAAAGATGCTGCCCAAGGATGGGCTTGCAGATGTGTCCAGGGAGTTGTGTGTATATGTGCAGGAAATGAGGAGAGAGCGGTGTATGTGGCTGTTTATGCATGCACTCACATGCTTTCGTTCAATACATATTCATTAAGTATCTGCTCTGTTCAAGGCCTTGCTACGTTCTGGGGAAACAAAGATAAAAGCAACCTGGCTTTGCCTTCAGGAAGTTTCCATCTTACTAACTGGGATACCTCACATGCACAGGTAAGTATGAAACAAGGTGTGGGGAATGGAAAATGGGGGCAGAAGAGAGATGCCGCCAAAGGCTCCAGGAAACTGGATGGCCCAGGAAGGGAAGAAGGCTCCCTGGAAGACCATAGGCTCACTGGTCTAAAGCTAGAAAAGTCCTTAGTCCAAACCTCTCATTTTTGCAGATGAGGAAACAGGCCCAGAGGGGTAAAAAGATCAGCCCAAGGTCACTCAGGTGCTGACTTGAGCCTTTAGGGGAGATAAGGGTTATAAAAAGCAAATCACTTAACCTCTGACTCAGTTTCCTCCTCTGTAAAATGAGGGTGTTGGCCTGGACGGCCTCTGAACTCTGCTTTGACTCTACTGTGCTGTACAACTGCAAAGGTCTCAGCTTCATCTCTTACAGTCCAAGTCTACGTCACTCCCTTACTCTATAACTTCCAGTGGCTCCCTATTGCCTCTAGAATCACACAGAATCACCCTTTCAAATCTGGACCTACCCAACTGTTCCAACTTTCATCCCTATTATTCCACTTTCTCTCCTCTAGGGTCTCCTCAAAAGGCATTTGTGCTCTTGCTCACACTTCACCCTCCATCTTCCTTCTCCATGCCTCAAATGTCTCTTCTCCATACCTGGAATGCATTCCCTTCCTCGCCTCTGCCTCTTAGAATGCAGTTTCCTGCAACACTCTGCTCAGTCAACACCATCTACATAAAGCCTTTCCAGATTCCCAACTGTGTGCCCTCTTCCCCAAATTTACCTTGACCTTACTTTTATCTATCGTGTATGTATTTATTTATGCAAACTTCTCTCCTGATAGAATGTCATTGTAGTCTTGGCATGCCCAGTACCTAGCATGGTGCCTAATAATTGCTCCTCTATCTCCAAATCCAAATGTTTTTCCCCCCATTGTACTGTGCTGCTGTACTACATTCTGGAAAGAAAAGAAAGAATGAAAAATAAATAGTCTTTGTCCTCAAAGGGCTTTCATTCTACTGGAAGGGGGCGGAGAGGGAAGAAAGTATGTACGTATTTGTCTATAGATGTTCATTTGAAGAGAAAGGAGAAATCCATTCCAAAAATATGGTAGCCTTTAAAGACCAGACAATAATTCACTCAACTAGAACATCAAGTGTACAAAAAGAGTAATATGAAACAGCTGGAAAGGCAGCCTGGGACCTAATTGTGGATCTGTCTAAAGAGTTTCAGGCTGAGTAAAGTGTATGCACTTCAGCTCATGGGCCACAAAGAATTGAGGAAGGCTTTGAAGGAGGGGAGCAACTCCATCAGACCCATACATGAAGAGGATGAGTGGCAGTTAGGTGGAGGGCGGGATGAAGAGAGAAGACCCAGGGAGGGAAGTAAGGAGAGATCACTTAGGAAGACACTGCAAGAGTTTGGATGGGAAGTGAGGGAGGCCTGAACTAAGATGGTGGCCATGTAAACAGGAAAAGACTTGGCAATTGTCAGGACGCTAGGGGATGAAGTCAGACCTAGACCACTCTGAGCTTTCCAGCCTGGGGAGACTGGGAGGAAATGGTGAAGTCTGGAGGAGAAGCAGGTTTCTTGGGGAAGACAATGGATTCCATTCTGAACATGCTAAGTCTCAGAGGCCACTAGGGCATCCAGGTGGAAATTTCAGATGGGAGCTCATGGGGTAGAAGAGTGGAGCTGGATCTCAGATGTGTCTATACATGGATCCCAGGGGCAGCCGGGTGGTGTAGCTGGATCCCAGACATGTCTGCACATGGATCCCAGAGGCAGCTGGAGCTGGATCCTGGACATGTCTGCACACAGATCCCAGGGACAGCTGGGCACTGGAGCTGGATCCCGGGCGTGTCTGCACATGGATCCCAGGGGAAGCTGGGTGCTGGAGCTGGATCCCACATGGATCCCAGGGGCAGCTGGAGCTGGATCCCGGACATGTCTGCACA
>NW_027186356.1:253282-266761 GCF_028583685.1 Petaurus breviceps papuanus | reverse complement strand
ATGGATCCCAGGGGCAGCTGGAGCTGGATCCCGGACATGTCTGCACACAGATCCCAGGGGCAGCTGTGTGCGTCCTCTCTTCATCAGCCTCCCCCACTTCCTTGATACCGGCTCATGCCTCAAGTGCTGGCAGTTTGGCTTCCTTTGCCATTGCTCTATTGAAAAAAACTCTATCCAAGGTCACTACTGACCTCATTACCACTGAATCCAATGTCTTTTGTTATACCTCAGCCTCCTTCATCTATCTCTATTTGGAATTTGATACTGTGGACCACTCTTCTCTCTCCTCCTCCCCTGGGTTTCTGAGATACTGTGTTCCTGGAATTCTCCTCATAACTACTCACATATGTAGGATGTGAAGGTTTTCAGAGCACACAACCCCAGCAGGAAGGCTAAAGTATCATAAAACAGCAGCATCTTATAGTGAAAGAAGGGCTGAACTTGGAGTGAAGAGAGGTCTGGGATCAAATTCAACCTACGACACCGCCTAACTGAATGAGCTTGGACTAGTCACTTCCCTTCTCCAAGTCTCAGTTTCCCCATCTGTAAAATGGGTCTTATTCTGTCCATAGTATTTATTTCCCAGGGTCATTGTGAGGAACAAATAAGAAAGTATATTTGAAGTATGTCTGTGTGTGTGTTTTTTTAATTAAACAAACCCCCAATTGCTATATATGTCAGTTATTATTATAATTATTCTTACTTTACAGATGGGAAAACTCAATCATTGGAGAAGTTATGTGCCTTGCTCCTGATTATGTCCAATCCAAACCAATGAGCATTTATTAAATGCCTACTTAGACCACATACTTAGAGTTAGAAGTAACCTTAGAGTCCAAAGGCCTCCTTTTACAGAGGAGGAACAAAGGCCCAAAGAGTCACGGCTTGTCCAAGGTCCGGAAGGTCATAAGGAGCAAAATCAGGATTCAAACCCAGGCCCTCAGTCTCCCAATCCGATCGTTCTTTCCACAGGTCATACTGCCTACGCTAGGCTCTGGGGGTACCAATAAAATATGGGAAATAGTCTTTCTGTCCTCTAAGGGTTTATACTCTACTGGGGTGAGGGGAGAGAAAATATGCACACAAATAAGTACACAGATGAGCATTTGAAAAGAAAGGAGAGATCGTAAATACCCTGTGGCTCTTCATCCTTCTTTCTCAAAAAGCACCTTGACATCAGGGAGGTGATGCCCTGAGGCAGGACCTGAAAAGTCACCAGCCTCACTTTGTTCTCTGGACCCATCTGGGTTCAGTGGCAACATATAGATCAGGACAACTGGAGATGGCCCCCAAGCAGTGGAAGACCTTGACCTTCTCAAGCTAAGGTCTTTAACAGGTCTCAGTTTGACTGATGCAACACCCATTCAGTAATTAAAGCTAGGTAAGAAATGAGGCAAGGAATGGCTTTGATGGGGTGCTTGGGATCTATGTTTGTAACATCAGTTTGTAAAATCAATTTGTAAAACCAGTCTGTAAAATCACATTTCCCACTCCCCAACCTCAGAGCATTAAGTCTGCCCCTTCCTCCTGCCAGCACTCTGCCCAACAACAACTCATGAATTGTTTATCTCTGCTTGGAACAATAACAAGCTACACCTATGAATCCTTCACTAAAACATCTATAAACATTTTAGCTTAGGCAAATGTGATCTCCCCATAGTAAAGTGGGCCAGCTGGACCCATGAATCCTTCAGTGCACTATCTATAGGTTAACTCTTTAGCCAATTATACACATACGCCTTCATAGTTGACATCAAAATTGTATGTCCCTTTAAGCAATGACCACTCCTTAACTCCTTCCCTAATCCCACCCCTACTCACTTAGTTAGCATAATTGACATCTGATTAATTGCCTAGACTCCTAAAAACTATGCCTACCTCATCTTTAAGTTTACAGGTTCTCTAAGAACTCTTGCCCTCTGTACAGCCTAACAATAAACTTGCAGGTCCCCTAAGGACCCTTTCCTGCTGTAAAGTGTAACAATAAACTTTTACAATTCTGATTCCAAGTCTGCTTGGGCCTACTGAATTCTTTTCCAGACTGAATTGAAGGCATTCTGGTCTTTGATAAGGATCAGAGTTCCTGTATAACCTATTGCCATCCCCCATCAGCCTCATTAAAAAAATCATGAAGACCTAGGTACTGATTGAAGAATAGAGACAAAGAGGGAATGATTGGAAGGGCAGCTGACTGACTGGGGTGGGGATGGAGGTGTGCAGCTGATGGGATCAAGGCACAGACAGAGGGAATTGTTCCCAGTAAGGAAAAGGACCACCCCTCTGGCAAGAGACTGGGACAAAGCAGGATAAAAGATGAGAAATGGAATGGGGGATAAGAGGGAGCTCATGGCAAATGGCCTGGGTTTTCTCAATAATAAAGTAGGAGTGCTCAGAAATAATACTACTAGTCCGATGTCCCAAAGAGGAATCAAAGAAAGAGGAAAAGGACTCATATATACAAAAATTTTCTAACAGTTCTTTTTTGGGGTGGTAAAGAACTAGAAATTAAGAATGTACTTATTGGGGTGGCTAGGTGGTGCAGTGAATATAGCACCAGCCCTGGAATCAGGAGGACCTGAGTTCAAATCCGACCTCAGACACAACACAAAACTAGCCATGTGATCTTGGGCAAGTCATTTAACCTCAATTACCCCTCCAAAAAGCAAAAAAAAAAAAAAAAAGAACTGATAAAAGGGATGGTTTCATAGAAACCTGGGAATGTTAAAATTTTAAAATGTTAAAAAATGTTAAAATTTGTTTTCCTTGGCTGTGCCTATTTGTTAAAAGGCTTTTGTTTTTCTTCCTTTCTCCTTCCCCCCCAGCCTGGAAGGAAAGAGGAATGGGAGGCAGGGGGGAGAGAAAATAGATTGTTAACTGAAAAAACAAGTTTAAGTAGTAGGTTTCAAGTGCTTCTACTGAGAGGGAAAGGAGGAGCTGGAGTTAAAGACTTAAGAGATAGAGAAGATTTAGAAGAGCAGCTTTGGGGAATTAAGAAATGAATCAGTTTGGGAAAGACTAAAAGGATTACCCAGCAGCCATGAGGGCCTAGATGAGATTATAGAGAAAATACATTTTTAGTGGACCCAGTCAGCTCTGGTTGAGTCATTTCTTCCAGTATCATTCAACGGTACAGAAGTAAAAGTGGAGGAGGCAGATGGAGGGAGCAATCCAGAGTTAAGGTTGGGCAAGTTATGGGCATGGAAAGGTCCAGGGATTCAAGAGTACTGGGAAAACTCTAACTCTTTGGTCAAGAGTAGGAAGGGAGGAAACTGAACTTAGAGTAAAGGGGAGGGCCTGAAGGATGGGGGAGGTAATAGTTAAGATGAATAATAGGCTTAGCTCAAATCTATTTTTCTTGACTATAGTTTGGTTACAAGGGAGGATTTTTATTTGGGGTGAGGAGAGTGAGGGGAAATGATAATGATGGAAGAAGGAGGAGGAGGAGAAGAATGACAATAAAGAAGAACAAAAATTAGACAAAAAAGACTAGAGTGGGGTTCGGAGGGGTTCACAGACAAGCTAGGCAATATTGGTACTACCATATTCAATTTAAATATACTAAAAGGAACAAGTTGTGTATAGTGAATTCATGATTTCAAATGTTTTATGGCCTCCTTTGAATATGGAAATGTCATATCATATCCACTGCTTCCTTTCCTGCTTTCTACACACAAGTCCATGCTTTCTACATCTTTAAAACACCCTTGCTAGACCTTACCATCCTTTCCTGAAGCTCTCCTCTAACTCCTAGAGAAAGCTGTCTACATTCATTGCCTCCTCTCTTCTTCTCAACCCTTGGGTAATCTGGCTTCCAACCTTATCACTCAACTGAAAGTGCTCTCCCCAAAGTTACCACAGATTGCCAGATCCCAAGATCTTTTCCTCAGTCCTCATCCTTTTCAACCATTGACACTGCTGATCACTTGCTCTACTCAGATACTATGTTTTCTTTCTTTCTTCCTTCCTTCCCTCCTTCCTTCTTTCCTTCTTTCCTTTCTTTCTTCCTTCCTTCCTTCCTTCCTTCCTTTCGGGGGGAGGTGAAGCAATTAAGGTTAAGGGACTTGCCCAAGGTCACACAGCTAGTGTCAAATTTCTGAGGTCAGATTTGAACTCAGGTCCTCCTGACTTCAGGGCCGGTGCTCTATTCACTGCTACTCCTAGCTGCCCCTCATATAATATACTCTGTTTTCAAGAAAATGTTCTCTTTTGTTTCCCCTATTACCTATCTGCCTGTATTTCCCTTCTTAGCATCTTCAACCATTACCCATAAAGACATGGGTGTCCTGCTCCCTAATTGTGGATGTTCTGAAAGGTTTTATCCAGAGTATCTGTGTCTACACCTTCTCACTTCATGACCTCTTCAAGTTCCCACAGGTTCAATGATCATCTCTCCTGATTCTATAGAACCCACACTGCTTCTCTTGAATGCAGGTCCATCACCTTCACCTGCCTGTTGGATGCTTTGAAATGGATATCCAAATCTCTCAAATTCAAAGTGTATGAAAGAGGACCCATAATCTCTTCCCCAGAATCTACTCATCTTCTTAATTTTCCTATTTCTGTTGAAGAGACCATTCTCCTTCCTGGGTTTACAACCTCAGTTATCCTTGACCCTTCATTTTCCTTTACCCCACCCCAATAGTCAATTAGCTGTGAAGTCTCAGCCATTTTACATTCAAATATCTCTCAAATCTATTTCTAAATTTTCTCCACTTACAACACCACCCCAGCTTTCACTACGTCCTGCTTGGACAATTGAAGTAGCCTCCTAATAGATCTTTCTGCCTCAAATCTCTCCCCTCTTCCTCTTCCCTCCATCACACAATTACCTGCACAGCTCATATTCATCCACACGGCTGACAAAATGACAAAAGCATGTGTTTTTACCATGTTACTTCCCTACCCAGAAGCCTCTAGTCCAGGGGTTCTTAGCTTTTTTTTTTTCTCCCATCATAGACCCCATTGATAGTCTTCATGAAGCTGATAGACTCCTCTGAATAATGTTTTTAAATGAATAAAAGAAAACCCACAAGGTGACAAAATAAACCAATTATATTAGAAAATAGGTATCAAAATGTGAATAACCACCAAAAAACCCCAAGGGCTAGCTGTGTGTCAGGCACTGTTCTGAGTGTTAGGGATACAAAGAGAGGTAATCAGAGGAGATCACCGTCTCCTGGGGTCAATGGGCAAACATCCATGGACAAACAAGACACATCGAGGACACGCTGGAAAGAGTCTCAGAGGGAAGGCACTGGAATAGAAGAACTAGGGAAATCTTGACTTGAAGAAAGCCAAGATGTGAAGATGAAGACTGATATAGTCCTAAGCTTGAGGGACAGTCAGTGAAAATGCTAGGAGCTTGGAGATGGAGAGTCTTGTTGGAGGAACAGCTAGGATGAACAATGGATCCCAGAGCATCTGAAGTGGGGTAAGATGTAGCAAGACTGGAAAGGTGTGAAAGCACCAAGTTATAAAGGGCTTTAAAAGCCAGAAGAGTTCCTATTTGATCCTAGAAGTAATAGGGAGCCAATGGAGTGGACTGAATGGGAAGAGGGTGGTGTATGACATAGATATGCACTTTAGGAAGGTCATTTTGATAGCTGAATGGAGGACAAACTGGAGTGGGGAGAGACTGAAAAAGGGAGACCAACCAGAAGGCAACTATCACAACAGTCCAGGAGTGAAGTGATGAGGGCCTGCACCAGGGTGGTGGCAAAGTCAGAAGGGTTATATATACAAGAGATGTTACAAAGGTAGAATCAAAAGAGTCTGGTAACAGATTGGATATTGGGGTTATGTGAGAGAAAGAGTAAGGAATCAAGGATGATATCTAGATTTCCAGCCTGGATGACTGGGAGGATAATGGAATCCTTGACAGTAATGAATTTGGGTTTTGGACATGTGGACATTCAGATGTCTATGGGGCATGAAGTCTAATGGGCAGCTGGAGATGCAAAACTAGAGGTCAGCAGAGAGATGTTAAGAGAGATCTGGGAATCATAAGCATAGAGATGATAACTCAATCCATGGGAATTTATGAGATTGACAAGTACATGGTAGAGGGACAGTACAAAGAGAGAAGGTCCAAGACAGAGTCTATCACAAATATCCATCAAAGGAGATGGAGAAAAGCAGTCAAATAAGTAGGAGGAGAACCAGAAGAGGGTGACAGACACTGTCAAAGGCTGAAGAGCTATCAAGAAGGGTGAGGACCAAGAAAAAGTCCATTAGATTTGTCAGTTAAGAGATCATTTGTAACTTTGGTGATAGCAATTTCAGATAAATGATGAGGTCGAAGTCAAATTGCATAAAGTTAGGAAGACAGGGAGAAGAAAGGAAGAGGAGGCACTGATTGTAAAAAGCTTTCTCAAGGAGCTTAGCAATTAAAGAAGGAGAGATATTACTCCTCTTCACAAACTCTTTCATCCAATCAGACTGGTCAACTTGATGCTTCTCAATCAATCAACAAGTTTTTATTAAATGCCTCCTATGTGCCAGATACTAGGCTAGACTCATAACTCCTTCTCCTCTCTATACCTTTGCACTAGCTGTGTCCCCTGCCTGGAAGGCCTTCCCTTCTCACCTCAACTCTTTAGAATCCTTTAGCTTTCCTCAAGCAGGTTCAAGTCCCTCCTTCTAGATACTTTTCAATCTATTTTTGTATATGCTTTATCTACTGTGTGGGGCAGCTAGGTCTGGAGTCAGGAAGACTCATCTTTCTGAGTTCAAATCTGGCCTCAGATACTTGCTGGTTGTATGACAAGTCACTTAACCCTGTTTGCCTCAGTTCCTCATCTATAAAATGAACTGCAGAAGGAAATGGCAAACCACTCTGATACCTTTACCAAGAAAACTGCAAATGGGGTCACAAAAGAGTTGGACACAACTGAACAACAATCTACTGCGTATTTATTTCCAAGTTGTCCTTCCCATTAGAATGTAAGCTTCTTAAGGGCAGAGATTGTTTATACCTTTCTTTGTACCACATGCTCAGCTATTCTATGCTAGTAATGTGAAGGATTTAATAAAAACTTGTGGACTGAACATCGATGAGGCTGAGGTTCCTGAGTGAGGGAGGCTCTGGAAGCAGCAGTGCTGACCTCTCCCCACCTAATGGATCAGTGAACATGAGAGTCATTTTTAGTCCTAGAGAATGTAGCCAGAGGTGCAGTGCCTACTGGGGAGAGTCAGGTTTCTGTGAGTAGAAGAGAAAAAAGTCTAACATAAGAGGAAGTCTTTAAATGATGGAAAGATAGCTTACCTAGCTACCCTCCCCATCAAGGCCATGACTGGTACATTTGATGGGCCTGACTCTTAAGGTCTAGCTAGAATTCCACATCACACCATATGGCTTCATGGAAAGGCCTCCTTTGTTTCCACATGTCTTCTTTTGCCCTTAACCATAGGCATCCCTGAGGGCTCCACCTTTGGCCCCCTTCTCTCCATAAGCCCTAACCGTTGGTGACTGGGACCACTTCCATGCCTTCCTTTATCTTTTTTTTTTTTTTTTTGCCTTTTATACATTGTTATTTTTTAGTGCCAGAAAATTCCCATCCCTGTAAATATTTCTCTTTTAATTTATCAGGCAGGCAGGTTGAAAGTCTTAGTATTAACAATGGAGTCTCAGTAGATGGTAACACATAGAGGAATAATTTCCAACCATCAGCAGGGTTAAAGTTGCAAAGCTTGCCAGGGCAAGGGGGAGGAGGTACAGATTTTTCAATTCACAGCTCTGCAGATGGGAGGAGAACTAGCTCTGGAGTTCGAGTTCTTATCTCTGAAGTTTACTATCAAGTAAGCCACATCCTTGTCTGAGCCTCAGTTTCTTCCTCTGTAAAATTTATTTTGCACTGGGTCCCTTTCAGCCCTAGTTCCATTGCTAATATTAAGACTTGCAATTTGACTGCCTGATACATTAAAAGTTAAATATTTACAGGGACAGGGGAATTATCAGACACTAAAAAATAACAATGTTCGAAAGCAAAAAAAAAAATATAGTGGAATAGCTGCCAATGGTTAAAGTTTATGGAGACAGACTCAGGAAGACAGTAGATAGCCCGTGGGTTTGGCAGAAGAGTTGGCAGTCCAGTTTAGCTGGAATGCAGAGTGTACAAACAGAGACACCAGTTCCTAGCAAAGTTTTTCTTCTGAGCTCCAAACTCCACCTGGGTGTCCCACTCTTACTTCAAATCCTATCTGTTCAAAATCAAGCTCAACCTATTCCTTCTCTCTTCCGGCCCCTGCATTCTCAGTCCCTTTGTCAATCACAGTTGTCTCTAACTAGGCAGCCTGACTCCCCTCCACTCTGCTGCAGGGTACAGGCATCCTCACTCAGATGCTCCTCTTCTCTCAGAAGTGGCTATCTAGTATCCCATTGATTTGTGAGCAATTTTATCTTCTCTCTCAAAATTATCCAAGGCCTGGGATTGTTTTTTTTTCTCCAGTGAGTATATCTTATCCCCCTAAATCAGTACCTTTTAAAAATTCATTTGTTGCATAGCTAGGGCCCTGCACAGAGCTGCATGGCTTAATAAACTGTTTACTGAGAAGGAAAGTATAATGGTGTTAGGAGTTTGTGCCAGTGTTGGGGGAAGGGGGCAGCCCGAGAGGATCTGAGTGTGTATGGAGAGGGCAGGACTGAATGGTGGGGGAAGGGGAGGAGACTATGCCTGGGGGTGGGGGTGGAGTGTGATTGGGAAGCTACAACCTGAGCGCAGGGAGTGGTGAAGAGGGTGGCATTCGTGCCCTGGGCAGAACCCAGAGCCCTAGAGAGGCTCCCCGGATGTCCTACCTGCCCCAAGTTGACAAAGCCGAACTTGCGGGCCAAGCGCTCGGCCTCCTGGCTGCCCTCAGGCAGCAGCACTGCCCAACTGCTGACATAGATGGGGACGAAGAAGTGGCCCTGGCGACCCCGGCCCGTTCCCGGTTCCTGTTTGGGCCCCTCTAGGGAGATGGAGACTAGAACCAGGGTTAAGGTCAGGGCTAGGACCAAGGTCAGGCCCAGGGTCAGAACGAACCTCAGCCTGGTCCAGCCGAGACGCAAGGTAGCCGGGGACCTGGGGAAGCCCATCCCACTAGACAAACTGTCTCTAGGGCCCCAGGGGGCGGTGTTTAAATGCCCCCTCCTTCCACCCCAACCCCCTGGCAGGAATGGAGCAGCCCCGCCCCCCCGGCTCCAGAGCGAAGCAACCCCCGCCCCCTGGAAGCCTCTTCCCGGCTCCATGGCAACCCCTTTGCCCCGCCCCACAGGGGGGCTTCATTCCCAGGGGGCTGTGCGGCGTCCGAACTGCAGCCTGGGCGTGGGGCAGGAAAATGGAGTCCGGTGCCCTAGGGAGTTGGGGGGGGGGGGAGGACTGACAGGAGGAGGGATGCCCCAGGTGAGTGGGAACGGAATAGGACCTTCTCCTCTCTAGTCCCTAGAGTCTAGGCTAGTCCAGGGTTCCTCTCCCATCCTCATTCTGGAGAATCAGGGTCGAGTTCTGATTTTACCCGTTTCGCTGTGACCTTGGGTCAGTCGTTCCCCCTTTTGACTCTCCCTTGTCCTTTACTGTGTAATGAGAGGTTGCACTAGGTCAGGGGTAGGAAACCTGCGGCCTCGAGGCCCTCTACATCCTCAAGAGCCGCACTTAAACGGAATCCAAACTTCACAGAACAAATCCCCTTAATAAAAGTAGTTCCCCCACCCCTGCACTGATCATGATCTCTAAACCGCAGAAGGTCTTTCTAGCTAGCTTTTAATTAGTGGCAGAGAGGCTGGCCTGAAGCTAGTTGTGGGCTGCCTCGGATTTGAGTCGATTCATTCAATAGCAACTGCTCAGAGATTCTGTCGTGCTTTACTGTACACCACGCAATACTGACAGAGGAGCAGACAGGCACGGAGAAGGGCACTGAACTGACTTGTCCAAAGACAGGCTGCTTCGCTAGTCAGTCAGCCAGTCCACAAACACGCGCCAGACACTGTGTGCTAAGCGCTGGCGGGTGACACTCTTCTCCCAGGGCTTACGATCTAATGGGAGGAAACACCATGAAAACAACTTCACACCAACAAGCCATATTCAGGATCAACTGGAGACGGTCACCAAAGGGAAGGCAGAACTTAGGGCCGGGGTGAAAGGCTTCCTGTAAGCATGGGATTTTTTTAGCCGGAGGCAGAGTTGGAATTTGACGTTTCCACCTAATCATTTGCCAAGTCCTCTACATTCTTCTCCATCTCAGTCTTCATGATGGCTCCCACCCTAATTCAAACCAGCTGAACTGCCTTATTTGCTTGCTAATTTGTGGCTATCCAGGTTGTGCCCTTCCTCCTACCTGAGGTATGTCCAGAACCACTCTCTCTCCGCCTTGGAACTGGGGTTCCTCTCCTACCCCGCAAGGTTTTGGATTTATAATGTGTACATATTTTTATTTGTGTCTTTATGTCCCTGGCACATTGCCTGGCATATAGTAGATGTTTAATAAATGCTTTTGATTCATTAATTGATTCATCACTTCTAGACTCCTAATTGATCTCCATGCCCTCTCTCCCTTCTTCAATTTATCTTTTACACCAAAGCCAAGATTATCTATCTAGGGTTCAAATTTTACCATGTCACTCCCTTGCTAAACATAACCTTCAGGGGGCAACTAGGTAGCTCTGTGGATTGAGCACTGGCCCTGAATTCAGGGGGACATGAATTCAAATGCAGCCTCAGACAAGTACTTGCTAGCTGTGTGACCCTGAGCAAGTCACTTAAACCCGTTGCCCTCCCCCCCAAAAAACCTCAAACAACCCAAACCCTTCAGTGGTTCCCTGTTGCCTATAGGTTAATATACAAATTCCTCACTCTCCACGATCTGCCTCCAACCTACCTTTCCAAATTCATTTTACATTTTATTACTCCTCTTTAGGAGCACTATATTCCAGCTAAACTGTACTATTGTCTCCCCAAACCCAAAGAGCTACTATCTCCCTGGGTGGCTCAAGTCCCTCCCATCCCCCACCCCCATAACTGGAATGCATTTCCTCCCCATCTCTACTTGTCGGAATTTTTGCCTTTCTTCAATGAAGGGCTTCGTTTCCCTCTCAATTCTGCTAGGCAACCTTCCCATTGAATTTTACTTCCTGATAAAATAGGGCACCGCTCCCTTTCTTGTATCATTTTTATAATAATGATGACAAAAATTAATATTTACTACAGAGCATTTTAAAGTTAGCAAGAAGCTTTGCATGTGTTATCTCATTTGGTTTTCACAACAACCCTATGAGGTAGTTCTATTATTATTTGAATTTTACAAATGAAGAAATTGAAACGAGGGAAGTTAGGTGACTTGCCCAGGGTCACACAGTTGTATCTTCTACTACTTTAGAACACAAGCTTCTCTGGGCAGGAATTGCGTACTTTTTATTTCAGTGTCCCTGGCCTCCAGGACTAAGCACTGCGCCCATACACAGAGGCACTTAATATTTGTTGAATGAATGTAAGAATGAACTGGGTCTTTTGATTCTAAATTCAAGGCTCTTTCCATCACCATCACATAGCGTTTCCAAACATTTATTGACCTCCTACTGTATGCAGAATACTGGGTGGGATTTCTTCCTGGATCTCAGAGGGAGGAAAAACTTGGAATGTAAAATGGCCGGGGATGTGGGGTAGCATGAGACTGGTCCACTGAGGTATTTCTGCTTGAGGGGTGGGAGAAGTGAGTTTAGAGGCCCAAGGATTAGTTAGGAAAGAGGTGGAGAGGGGAGGAGCCCAGACTGGCTGGGGTCCGGGGGGGTGGGAGGGACGTTAACTCAGGTAGGATACCTGGCAGGTGTGGGCCTTGAAGGACGGCCGGAGAAATAAAGGATACTGCCCTCCTGGTCTCCCCCGACCCCTCCTGGCCTCCCCTGGTCTCCCCTACCCTTTCTCATACCTGTCTCCTCGGTGTCTCAGTTCTCTCCCAGGCCCCGCCCCCTCTTCTCTCTCCCGCCTAGCTCACAGGTGGGTGGCTTTTCCGAACGACCAGGGGCAGGAGCGGGTTGGGAGAAAGGTCCCGCCTCCTTTGTCCTTTTCGCGCTCTCATTGGCCAGTGTGGGCAGGCTGGGCCGACTGAGGCCCCACCTCGATTTCCCGTCCAATCCTATATCCAGGGGGCGGATGCAAGTCGCCCCAGCAGTTGCAGGACCACGAGGTGGGAGGGAAGGAAGGGGAGGGACCGAGGGACCGGAGGACTGGAGGTCCTGGGAGCCTGGAGAGGGAGACGCCACCAGCACCGCTGCAGAGCAGCGGGGGAGCCCTGGAGGTCGCCCCTCGGACCCGGGCCCAGTCATCCTCCGTCCCCTCTACTCCCCCCTCGGTCCCGGGAGCCATGGGTAGCTTGAGGCAGCGCTTCCAGAGGTTTCTGGAGCAGAAAAACATTGTCACCGATGTCCTGGGGAAACTGGAGGAGGTCTCCGGTATCAAAAAGTACTACCTGGCTACAGGTAAGGACCTCCGGGCTCCATTTCTCCGGATAGAACCCTTGGCGCTTAGAGAGATCCTCGGGTCCCCCTCCTCCAGATAGAACTTTAGCGCTTAGAGATCCTCGTGTCCTCCTCCGGATAGAATCCTTAGCATTCAGAAATCGAAAATCTGCATCTCATTGCCCCTATTGTAGATGAAGAAATGAATGCCCAGTGAGATAAAGGGAATTCCCCTCCTAGCTCCTGGTAGGGCTCTTTTTGGAAAGAGTTGTACTTCTTGCTGCCCATGGTAATTTTTATTCCCTGTCCTCTCTTCACTATCTCACAAACCTCCCTCCACCACCAACTGGCTTGGAATGTCATGGGTTGGGGGATTAATCTGCTGCTATCATCCTACACCGGTAGCTGGAAAAGTTCCAGCATCAGATCCATCCCCAGATTCCAGTCCTACCCAAGGGGCCAAGGAGGAGGTAGAGGAAGATTCCCATATATTTATAGGAGTTGGGGCTTAAAGAGCCCTATTCTAGTGGTCAGGACCCCAAATCACACAACAGTCGAATATTAGATCAGAGAGTAACCTTGGAACACAGAACTGTGAAATGATCTGGGGCAATGATCTAGTCCAGTTCCCTCTGTGTCTCTGTTAATGGACCCCTTCTCAAAGTCACACTAAGGCCAGAAAGATGGGGGGGAGGGGACTTCAGTGCCTGAGGCTAAAGTAGCTTAGGCTGGGAAAAGGAGGACCTGAGAGGTGGGGCGTGGTTACCGTAACTAGCTTCTGGTCCACTATGGAGCAGATTAGTTTCCAAAGTGTACTCGTTCCAGGACTTGAGGTAGCCGGGTCCAGTGCTCTGTTCTTGGGACCCTTTTAGGAGTTTCCTGGGCCCATCTGGGGCTTGGTGGGTGTATCAGCAATGCCATATTCACAATGCCTATAGAGATTACGAATATGCTGATATAATTATCCATTAGAAAATACGTCATGTTTGCCATATGAGGAAATAAACTAGAAAATTTATTAAGATACCAAAAGACTGAGTCCCAAAACCAGA
>NW_027186356.1:211367-253182 GCF_028583685.1 Petaurus breviceps papuanus | reverse complement strand
CCCTTCCTGCTACATCAGCAAACCGCAGGACCGCTAGCTCGGCTCAGAAAACCGCAGGACCGCTAGCTCGGCTCAGAAAACCGCAGGACCGCTTTCTCTTGCTCTGCTATGTCAGCACGTCCATGGGGCATGGGAGATCTTTAAATCCCATAACCCTTACAGTGGGGGAGGAGTATTACATCATCTTGCCCTTTGATATGCCCCGGCTTTTGGACTTTGAAAATGCTGTGCCAGGCACGTTGTGAGAGAGGCCATGTTGAAAGTGTGGCCCAGGCAACCATAGGTCTACTAAGCCTGAGGCCAGGCTCTCTCTCCTTGGTTGGGGCCTTCTTCTAGGGAGATCCCCAGATTATCTGTTTCTGGTCCTTCCAGTTGCTTGGTCTGCTCTGGGGCAAGGGGGAGGAGGTGGCTGGCTGCGTGGGACAGAGCACGGAATGGTTCTCCTGCTTTTGTGCTAGGCACTGGCAGACAGCCCTAGGGGCCAAAGCTCAGCCTGGGAGGCAGGGCCAGGGAGTTCAAGTTTGATCTCCGACTGAGCATCCTGTGGGTCAAGGGTAAGGGTAATTCCAGTTCATACAAGCTTCGGGGAGCACTTCCAGTATTCTCTTCCTCCTGGTGCCTCAGATACTTAGTGTACTCCTGACTGACCCTGATTTCAGTTAAATTTGTAAAGCTCTCAATAAGCTTCTCTGTAGTGGCAGGGTGGAGCTAGCATGGGACGTCAAGAAGACCCGAGTTTGAATCTGGTATCAGACACTTAACTGTGTGACCTTGGGCAAGTCATTTAACCTCTGTCTGCCTCAGTTCCCTCATCTGTAAAATGGAGATGTTAATAGCAGGGTTGTTATGAGGATTGACGTCTGTAAATACTGTGTAAACTTTAAAACTGTATACATGCTAGCTACTTGTTACGTATCAATTCATAGATTGTTAGAGCCCAAAGAGACCTCCATTTGGGGTTTTCTTGGCAAAGATGCCTGAATGGTTTACCATTTCCTTCTCCAGCCCATTTTACAAATGAGGAAGCCATTAAGTGACTTGCTCAGGGAGTGTCTCATTGCTAGTAAATGTTTGAGGTCAAATTTGAACTCAGGTCTTCCTGACTCCAGGCTCAGTACCCACCTTGCCGCCCTAGAAGAGACCATATTACCTTGCATTTCCTTATCTCTACAGGTTTCTTCCTCTAGTAGGATGGAAGCTCCATGAGGGCAGTTTGTTGAATTAAATGGAGCATAGCCCAATGCCTTCCCCTCACCATCTCCCCAGTTTTCAGAGAAGACTGAGACCCAGGAAAGTGAAATATCTTATTCATGATTACCCAACTCCCTCAGCTGAGAACAATGTCAATGATAATTGCAATAGATGAGCAAGTTATCGTGGGTAGAGCACAGTTGCTGCCCTGGATACTTATTAATTGTGGCCAGCTGTGCTCACCTCTCTGAGGGTCTTTTTCTATAAAATGAGGGCTATAGCTGCACCCACTTACCTGGGTTGTTGTAGGTCTTGAGTATGTAAAGGCACTTGGAAACCTTGTTCTCTGTAGCAAGATTTTTAAAGTGCTTCATTATATTTATTATTTCCCATTTGAACTTCTGCCTGCAGTGAGACAGATGCTATTATTATTCCCATTTCACAGATGAGGAAAGTGAAGCTCAGTGTGGCTTGCCTGCAGTCACCCTTTTAGCAAGTGGCCAAGAGGGCATTTGAACCCAGGCCTTATTCACTCCAATCCTCCATACTCTTTTCAGTACCCCAAGACACTGAGGTCAACCTGTTCCCAACTGTACGCCACAGAGTGAAGGCCATACCCTCAAGTCAGCAGGACAATTCTGCAACCAGGCGAAAGTCACTATCTCACTCCCCCTAGAAGCTGTTAGAAACTACGATCTTCTTTCCTCAAGCTTAAACACTCCTTCCCCAACCTCTTAGGCGAAGACCTTGCTTCTTACATTTCTGAGAAAATTGAGACCATTGGCATGATTTTCCTCTTCCTTCTCTTTATTTAAGCCCTCCTTGACATCACCCCCCATTCTCACCTCTTTTTTCTCCAGTTCCTTGCCTTCATGGCTCTCTTCTTTATCCACAATCCTTTGCAATCTGACTTCTGCCCAGTCAACCAACTGAAACTTCTCAGTGCAGAGTTTAGCACCCATCTTCTGACTGCCAAATCTGAGGCTCTTTTCTTAGCCCTCATCCTTTCTGGCCTCTTTGCTGCATTTGAACCTGTTGTCTTGAGCCCCTGTTGGTCTCCCCTCTTTGGATTTCTGTGATGCCAGTCCCCATCCTGGTTCTCCTACCTGTCTGACCAAACCTTCTCAGATTTTTTTTGCTGTATCACATTATTCATGTCCTGTTCACTAATTGTGTGTATCCTTCCAAGGCTCTGTCCTGAACCACTTTCTCTTGATAATATACGCTCTGTGTGATCTCAGTGACTGCCATGAACTGTGTATTGGCCATTTCAGACTGAATGTCCCATAGACATCCCAAACACAACCCATCCAGAACAGAACTTTCTTTTTCCTCCCAAACCCAGCTCTCTTTTCACATTTTCTATCAAAGATACCACAATCTCTGTTCTTGGGACCCTTTTAGGAGTTTCCTGGGCCCATCTGGGGCTTGGTGGGGGATCTCCCAATCTCCCAAAGTCATGACCTCATTTGGCAATTTGACTTTCAACCCTTCCCACGTATCCAGTCAGTCTCAAACATTGCTACCACACTTCTAGAAGCTGGCCCTTTCTCTACTCATACAGCTCAAATTCTTTTTACCCCTTACCTAAAGACTACTGCAAAAGCCTGCTGATCAGTCTCCCTGCCTCAGAGCCATCTCCCCTCTAATCCATACAACACACAGCTGACAAAGTGATTTTCCTTAGCCCAGATCTGACCTATTTCATAAACTCCAGGGGCTCTCTCTCACCCCTGAGATGCCATATGTATTCCACTCTAGCTTTTAAAGCCCTTTACAACCTGGCTCTAGCCTCATTATATATTAATCCCCCTCTTGCATCCTACAGTCCAGCCAAACTGGCCTTCCATGACCTTCCACTTATCTCCCCTCTTTTGCCCTGACTATCTCCCGTGCTTGGCATTCACTCTCCCCTCAGCTACATAGAATCCCTTTCTTTTAAGAACACCACCTTTGACCTGAAACTTCATAACCCTTCCCCCCCCCCAATTGGGATTAAGTGACTTGTCTAGGGTCACACAGCTACTAAGCATCCAAGGACAGATTTGAACTCAGGTCTTTCTGACTCCAAAGCCGGTGTTCTATCCACTGCACCACCTAGTGACCCCCATGACCCCTTTTTATTACCTCCCCCTTTACTCTCTTTCTCCCCCCTTCCCCCAGCTTCTGCACATATTTCACAGAATCCTAGACAGAACTAGAGAATACCTTAGAGGTCACCTAATCCTTTCTCCTTTTCCTCATGTGGAAATGAGATGCAGAAAGATGAGATAACTTGCTGAGTTAGTTAAACAGAACCCAGAGCAGAACTAGCATTTGAACCCAAGTCCTCTGACTTCAAATTCAACCCTTATTCCATTGAAGAACCAACAAGTATATGTCTCCTACCCTGCTAGAATGCCGGCGTCTCTAGAGGAGAGATTGCTTCATTCTTCTGGCCTTTGTAGCCTGAGTGCTTAGCACTGTGCTTGGTAGATGTTAATCAGTGTTTGTAGATCCCAGGCCTCGTAAGGCCTAACCCTGGGCTCTTTCTGTGCCTTCCTAGATTCCCCCGGCCTTTGCATTCCCCTATTCATACTTACATAGTTTGCTGTTGGGAGTGGTCATTCCCTCCTCTGAGGCCTTTAGGAGCTAACAGTACATGGCCAGGCCAGCCACCAAGCTTTTCAGCTTTAATACAAGCTGCCTTAGCTTGCACTCCATTGACAAGTCTTTGAGAACTCAAGCCACTGCTTCATGAGGACAGTGTGGAGTCATTCAGTCAGGAAGCCTTTGTTAGTGCACTTTCTTGGTGCCAGGCCCAGGACAAGGCACTGGTAACTGAGGAAGAGCAAAAACCATCCCCATCCTTAAGGAGCTCACATCCCAGCAGAAGAAGCAACGTGCAAACAAGAAGGTAGATACAAGCACTATTCAGGGCCAATGGGAGGTAACGTAAAAGGGAAGGGCAGGGGCTGGCTAGGTGGTACAGTGAATAGAGCACCAGCCCTGGAGTCAAGAGGACCTGAGTTCAAATCTGGCCTCAGACACTTAACACAAAAACTAGCCGTGTGACCATGGGCAAGTCACTTAACCCCAGTTGCCCTCAAAAAAAAAAAAAGGAGGGGACGCGAAGCAGGGGAGAACAGGAGGGGCCTCCTGGAGAAGGTGGAGTTTGAAGTGAGTCTTAGAAGTCCCAGGCTGGGTTCTGGCACCTAGGGCTATCTAACTGGAGGCAGAGGTGAAGTGTGGGAGAGAGTGTTCTAAATATGAAGGGAATCGGGAGATAGATGTGCAGTTAGTATTTGTTGTTGTTCAGGCATTTCAATCGTGTCAGACTCTTCATGACCTGATTTGGGGCTTTCATGGTGGAAATATTGGAATGGTTAGCCATTTCTCCTCCAATTCATTTTGCAGATGAGGAAACTGAGACAAGCAGGGTGAAGTGACTTACCCAGGGTCACACAGCTAGTAAGTGTCTGAGGTCACATTTGAACTCAGGAAGAATCAACCGTGCCACCTAGCTAGGTATTGCTAATTGATAATCATCAAACATGTGGAAGGAGAGTAAAGTGTAATGGGGAAATATATGAGGAGGCAAGGTGATAAAGACTTTAAAAATCAAACAGAACCTTTCATATTTGATCCTAGAAGATTTTAGCAAGGAAGATCATTGCTAGCTGTTGCAATCCCACACATCCTTCAGAACCTAGCTGAGATGCTGCCTCCTCTCCCCTCCCCAAACCTCCCCCAACTCCCCTTCCCCCCACCCTCTCAGCTGAGAACTTTGCCCGATATTTCACTGAAAAAATGGAGAGCTTCCTCTCCTCCCTTCCTTATCTCCTATGACTCAGATGCCTCCTGCCCCACTCTTCTCCTTCACCTTCATCTCATGTGAAGTAGTGGTCTCCTTATCAAGACCAACCTTTCTACCCTCCCCTCCCTCTATCATCCCCACTCTCACTTATTTTCAATCTCTCCCTGTCTGCTGGCTCCTTCCCTATTGCCTACATACCTGCCCATGTCTCCCCCAGCCTAAAAAGCCTCTCACTTGATCATCACTCTCATTAACTAGCTCCCTGTCTCTCCTCCCTTTTGCAGCCTATCTCCTTGAAAAGGCTGTCAGGAACAGGTGCATTCACTTCTCTCACTGTCCTCTTAATCCCTTACAGTCTGGTTTCTGAGTTTATCATTCCACCGAAACTGCTCCCTCCAAAGGACCCACTGATCCCAGCAGCACTTTCTCAATCCTCATGCTCCTTGACCTTTCTCCAGCCTTGGACACTGGTAGTCACTCTCTTTAGTTTTGCAGGACACCGCTCTCTCCTGCTTCTCAAGACAGGCTTCCCCCTGGGTTTCTTTTTGGGATTTTCATCCAGGTCACATTTGTTAGCTGCAGCTATCCCCCACGGTTCTGTCCTGAACCCTCTTTTCTCCTTTTCTACTGTTTCCCTTGGTGACCTGCCTCATCAACCACCATGGATTCAATTATCTCTTGCTGGTAAATTCTCAGATCTTCTTAGCTAGCCCTAACCTCTCTGCTGGCCTCCTGTCTCACATCTCCAACTGCCTATTAGACATCTTGAACTAAATGTCCAATAGATACCTCAAGCTCAGCGTGTCCAGAACTCAATTCATTATCTTTTCTACCCCCAAAAAAAACCTCCCCTCTTCCAAACTTCCCTATTCCTGTTAAGGACACCACCATCCTCCCAGTCCCCCAGGATTACAACCTGGGTGGTTATCTTTAATTCCTCACTATCTCTCACCCTCCCATGTCCAATCGTTTGCCAGGGCCTGTAGATTCCCCTTTGTCTCCTCTAACACTGCCACCATGTTGGTGCAGGCCCTATCACTGCAATCCTTGGATTATTGTAATAACCTGCTCCTTGGTCGGCCTGCCTGCCACAAGTCTCTCCCCACTCAAATTATCTTCTGATGTGATTTTTCCTAAAGCACCAGTCTGACTATGTCATCTTTCTGCTCTGTAAACTGTAGCGGCAACCTGGTTTTTTCCAGAATAAAATATACCATCCTCCCTGGCATCCCGGCCTTGGGACCCTCCCTTTCCAGTTTCTATATACCTTATCCAACCCTGCATACTGTTTGATCCAATGACCCTGGCTGGCCTCTTTGCTATTCCTCTGGGCTCTGGACATTTTCACAGGTCCTGGAATGCTCTCCCTCCTCATCCCTGCCTCCTGACTTCCATCATGGCCTAGTTAAAATCCCACCTTCTACCCAAAGTCTTGTCTCTTCTATGGCACTATATAATCGTCCTTGTTAGACCAGAAACTCTCTGGACAGGAATTCATGCCTCTTTTCCCCTCACAGAAACTTCCAAGGGGTAGGTGCTCAGCGACAGATGAAACTCCTAAATTCCAGTTGCAAAGGAACCAATCTCTTTAGAAAGAGCCCACTCTACTAAAAGGGTGGATTCCCCAGGCCTAACCTTCTGTTACCAGGTACCTAACCCTGGACAATGGAGAGGATTTAGATCAAATACCTGAGATTTAATTAAGTCAATTGTTGAGTGCTTGGGGCCTTTTTATTTTCCTTCCCTAAAATGAAGAGATTGAACTAAAGTGGGGGGGAGAGGGCTCTAATCTTTTTCCATTCTGGATCTTTTTGGCAATCAGTCTGTCTAGTGAAACCTTATGGATCTCTTCTCAGAACAATGTTTTTAAATATATATATAGTAAAAACCATAGGTTTACCAAGGAAAGCAATTATGTTGACAGTTATCTTGAAGTATTTTTTTTTTGGAGAGGGGAAGGTAGGGCAGTTGGGGTTAAGTGACTTGCCCAAGGTTACACAGCTAGTTTTGTGTGTGTGTGTGTTAAGTGTCTGAGGCCATATTTGAACTCAGATCCTCCTGACTCCAGGGCCAGTGCTCTATTCACTGTGCCACTTAGCCGCCCCTATTGAAGTATTCTTTAAAAATAAGTGCACAGACCCTAACTTAAGAGAATCCCTGCAGCAGCCAGATGGATAGAGTGCCAGGCCTTGAGTTAGGCCTCAGACATTACTAGCTATGAGACTCCAGGCCAGTCACTTAAGCTTTGTCTATCTTAGTTTCCTGTTCTGTAAAATTGGGGATAATAACAATAGCATCTACAGCCCAGGGTGGTTGTGAGAATGAAATAAGATCATATTTTTAAAGCACTTTGTAAATACCTGAAGTGCTAAATAAATGCTGACTCATTATTTTTAATTGTAAGGATGGATCCTGGAGTTTTTGCCATCCCTGACATTCTGTGTTCTAAGGACCTTTCCAGCTCTGTTACTTTAATTTCTAAGGTCCCTCTCCTGTCTTGACATTCAAATTAAGGTCAACTAACATTCATTAAGAAGAGGGCATCTAGGTGGCTCAGCGAATTGAGCACTGAGCCTTCAGTCAGGAAGACCTGAGTTCAAATCCTGTCTTAGATACTCACTAGCAATGTGACCCTGGGCAAGTCACTTAACCTCTATTTGCCTTAATCCACTGGAGAAGGAAATGACAAACCACTCTAGTATCTTTGCCTAGAAAACCTCACAAATAGCATGGTCTGTGGGATCGCAGAAGAGTCACACAACTGAACACAAACAGCAAGAAAAATGTGCCCCGTGTTGTGCTGGTGATACAAAGACCTAACTAAAGACAGTCCCTGCCCTCGAGTAGCTTCCTTTCTGTTGTCTTAAGAGTTCTAGAATTCTCTTTGCTGGGAATGAGTCTTTCAGACTCTCTAGAGGAACTGGTTCTGCTTGAGCCAGCCTCCCTTTAAGGGACCATTCTGGGTGAGAAATGCAAGTGTCAGTTTATTTTTATTGATATTTGTTAAACCCTGGAGCAAGGCCTCTTAGTCTCTCTGAGGGCAAGGACATTGTTGTCTCTGGTGTATTTTAGCTAAGTCAATATTACTGGCCGCCTCCCTAACTGATTGTATGTCTCTGTGCCTTTCTAGCCTTCATTTCACAAAGAAACTAGCAGGCCAGCTGGTCCTGGACTGGGGCCCAGAGGGCCACCTGGCCCTGACCTGCCTGCAAACTGTTTTCCTTGGCACTTAGAACATTAGTTCTAAATTTGAAAGAAAAGAACCAGTCTTAGTGGGAAGGACTGGAGCCTTTGAGGAAGGGCCTGAGGGAAATCTGGAGGGGGGAGGAGGAAGAGGAGGAAGGGGTCTGACCAACTACCAGCCCCTGTGGCAGACCTGAGATCTTGGAGTGGTGAACTTGCCCCCTCTGGGTTTTCATTTCCCCATTTGTCATAGGAGGGAGGTGCTTTGTTTTATAGTACCTTCCCCCTCTGACTTAAGTTCCCTATTTGAAGTTCCCTTATGGGCTCTGAACTTTGAGTTCTATCTTAACTCTAGGAGGGTAGGTACTGTTATTAGTCCCCTTTTACAGATAAGGAAGTAGAGGCAGATTAAATGACTTGCCCAGCTGTTAAGTGTCTGAGGCTGGATTTGAACTCTCGGCTCCCTGACTCCAGACCCAGCGCTCTTTTTTATTCACTGTCTCTGGTGAATATTGGTCTGATCAGCCACAGTGGGACACACTGCGACTTGACTCTAGCACAGTGATATCAAACGGCAACAACCAACCAATCTCTTCACTGTCCCACCTGTGTGGCCATGGACCAGGCGCTTGACCTTCCAGTCTTAGTCCTCAGATCCTCAAATGGATCAGAGATCGAAGAGGTGGAAGGGACCTTAGAGGCTAAGTGACTTGCCCATTCTGTCTGCTACAAACAAGCCCACATCTCCCCTATCCTGAAAAAACCCTCACTTGATCCTCCCAACCCCGATAACTATTGTCCTGTATCTTCTCTGCCTTTTGTAGCTAAAACTCCTCCTCTCCTGTTAACCCCTCACAATCTGGCTTCCAACCTTGTTCCACTTAAGCTGCTCTCCACCAAATCCAGTGGTCAACCTCTGCAGCCCTAGACATTGTTGTTTACCCTCTTCTTTATATTAATCTTCTCTGGGTTCTCCTCCTACCTATCTGACCACTGCTTCTCTTTGTTGCTAGATTCCCTTTCCAGATCATCCTTCTAAACATGGGTGTCCCTCAGTGCGTCTAAAACGGAACTCATCCTCTTTCCCCCAAACCCTCCTCTCTCCTACCTTCCCTATTACCTTATGCTCCTGGATTCCTCACTATCTCTCACACTCCCCTCCAATATCTAATCTGCTGCCAAGGATTGTTGATTTCACCTCTGCAGCATCTCTCAAATTTGCCCCCTTCTCTCCTGACTGCCACAATCTGGACATATGGAGTTGAAGATGTCCCCTGGATATCCAGTTGTCTGAAAGGCAGGTGGAGATGTGAGATTGGGGCAGGAAAGGGAGATTTGAGTCATTAGCATAGAGATGGTCATTAAATCCATGGGAGCTGATTAGATCACCAAGTTGTATAGAAGGAGAACCTTGAGGGATGCCTGTGGTTAGAGGGAAGAAACAGACAGAAGTGATCAGAGAGGGAAGGGGAGAACCAGGAGAAAGTGGGGTCTCCCCAATCAAGTTCCTTCTCTTTGAGCCACTGAAGTGATTTTCCTAAAGCAGTGATCCAGTTCATGTCACACCTTCTTCCTCCTCCCCCCTCCTCACACTCACATTAACTCCTGTGTCTTCCTATTATTTCCAAGAGCAAATACAGAATGGCATTGGTTGGCATTTAAAACTCTTCCTAACCTAGCTTCCTCCTAACTTTTCCATGTACATGTGCTACACTCTTTGATCCAGTGACATTGACCTCCTTCTCTTCTATCTCTGTCTATGGGCATTTTCTCTGCCCATCCCCCCCCCCCCATCCTGGAATGCTCTCCCACGCTCTCACCTATGACTTCCCTGGCTTCCTTTAAGTCCAAACTAAAATCCTACCTTCTACAGGAAACCCTTTTTAATAACTGATTCTAAGGACTCTTCTCACCTCTCTCACCTCTGACTTTGTTCTAAGGGCTCTCCCAACTTTAACATTCTCTGATACCCCTTATAACCTTGAAATGGTAATCTTATGGGGTGTCAGGCATCTTAACATAACCATGGCCCTTATGTACTGAGCCCATATCACTGGGCAAAGAGAGACCCAAATCTGCCCTTTTGGCTTCCTATGTAGGAGCCGAAAGCCTGGGGTCCATCACCAAAGTGGCTATTGTGACTGACCAGCGGGGCTGAGTCTGGCCCTCACTGGTCTTTTAGCTTCTTCAGACCTCCTTCCTCCACCCTGGGTTTGCTTATCAAGGTGACTTACCAAGGCATTAAGTGGGACTTGGGGTTTACACCCTGGAAGCCAGCTCTGCTGGGAGAAGGGTGATTGGTAAAGACTAAGGGGTTTAGTTATATTCTCCCCTCCCTCTGCCCTTGACTAGCTCTGGTATTAGTATTTAAGGAGATTTCCTTTCCCCTGGGGCTAAGAGAATCTTAATCTGAAGGGTTGGGGGTGGGAGGGGATCTGAGGGGCCTTTTTTTCCTCTAATTCCTCTGGGTCTGGGAGCCAAAAGGCCACCCTGCTGGGGAGAAGGGAAGTGGGAGGAAGGGGTGGCCTGATTCTTTGCTGCCTAGGCAATGGAAAGGTTTTATGAAAGCCTCCGTTGATTGATTTCTTTCTCCTAGCACCACCCTTTGAGGAACACTGGTCCTGGAGTCAGGAGGGGCTATTTCTGTAGTTGCTGGGGAAGGAAACAAGCATTTATTAAGTGCCTACTGAACGCTTTACAAACATGATGATCTCCTTTGATCCCCACGACAATTAGATCCCATAATACTAGACACTATCATGATTGCCATTTTGCAGCTGAGGAATCCAGGATTACCTAGTTATCTATTCATCAGTGTCATAACCACTTCATGTCCTGATCTTCATTTCCATCTAACTTTCCTATTTTTGGTTAGTGGATCACGGGAGATGGAAAACTTTAATTTTTGGCAGCATTTTGACATAAAGTTCAATGATATTAGAAAAAGACCCAAGATTCCATTTTGCAACATCCTTGGGCCATAGTCTATCAAAACCCACAAATAACACTTTGGACTTGATGCAGCGAAAGAGACCTGGGCATCATCTTCGTAGAGATGGTAGCCGGAGCCACAGGAGTGATTGAGATTGTTGAGGAGCAGGTAGAGAGGGGAAATGGAGACACAGTATCTCTAGCAGAGGAAGCAGAGAGTATTCAAAAAGAGGGACATGTTTTTATTTGTGAGCTTTTAAAATTCCTTTTTAAAATTATAAGTTTGAGATGAGGAAACTGAGTCAGAGGTTAGGTAACTTGCCCAGGGTCACACAGCTAGGTAGTCACTGAGCCCAGTTTTTAACTAGGTTCTTTCTGACTCCAGTCCCAGCACAGTTATCTCCAATGAGCATGAAGAATTGAACCCAATGCCTCCTCCTCAGACATTTACTAGCTGTGTAGCCATGTGAACCTGCTGCTTCAGTTCCCTCTTCTGCAAAAAGTGGACAATGAGAGCATCTGCCATAGGGTTGTTATGAGGCTTGGAGGAGTGTATGTAAAGTGTTTTGCAAATATTATTTATTATTTATCAAGCGCATTTTAGGCACTGGAGAAAGGAAGGCAGAATATAGTCCCTACCCTCAATGATCTTTTGCATTCCACTGGGGATATGAGTACTTCCCTCCAACTGTGCAGTTAGCAAGGAGTAGATTGAGCCTCAGTTTCCCCACCTGTGAAATGGGCATAACAATAAAGTCTACCCTGTGGGCTGTTGTGAGGATCAAATGAGATTCTGTGTTTAAAATGCCACGCAAATATAAGTATCATTAAAAACACTATCAGAGTCACTAAATGGAATCTTCCCTAGTTTCTTTTTCCTATTCAATCTAGGGCCCAGCTCCTTGATCCATCTGTAATCCCTACCTAATCATTCAACAAGCATTTATTATTTCATTGTGCCAGACCCTGTGCTAAGAATTTATAATGCTCCTAAATATCTTCCCTCAGGGGGCATTCTAATGAGATAATCTATAAATTAGAACTTGCAAGATAGAGAGTAGATTGAAAGTAACTTTAGAGCTAGGCAGCACAGTGGAGAGAGTGCTGGGCTTGGAGTTAGGATCTGAGTTCAAATCTCAGTCTCAGACACTTGCTATCTGTGTGACCCTGGGCAAGTCACTTAATCCTGTCTGCCTCAGTTTCCCCATCTGTAAAATGAGCTGGAGAAGGAAATAGCAAACCACTCCAGTACCTTTGTTGAGAAAACCCCAAATGGTGTCCCAAAGACTGAAACTTCTGCATAACAGCAACAAAAATCTTAGAAGGGATGGCACTATCAGCTGGAGAGACCAGAAAAGGCCTCCTGAAGGAAGAAGCCAGAAACTCTTTAAGAGTTGGTGGTTAGGAGGGAGAGTGTGCCAGGTATGGGAAACAGCCTATGCAAAGGCATGGAGATGGGAGGTGAAGTGTCATGTTCAAGGAACACCATGTGAGGCCAGTATAGCTGGTTCATGGAGAAGCGGATGTAGGGAGACTGGAAAGGTAGGAATGGTGCATTCTCTGATTACATGCTCCCCTACTCAGTGACTGTGGACCTCATTGAGGACGGCCTAGAGTGAACTTCAGCTTTCACCTACCAACCAACTGGAACATGTGGGGGGAAGGGGGGAGCCGGAGAGCCGGGGAGCCGGGGAGCGGCAGTGACTCACCATCCTTGGAAAATGCTTCTCCCATAGGTCTCCTACCTGGTTCTCTTGATCTAATCATTCCCTGATGGTGCTGAACCTTAGCCTAGTATAATAAGCCAGACCTGATGATCAGACAGTTATCTGGGTAGTTGCATTTATCAAGGAATCCGAAAGCACGGAAGGCCCCCATGCTGTGTTGGAAGCTGTACGTTGCATTCCTGAGCCCAGAGCATTTATAGTCCACAAACAGTAAACCCAAGGATGGAAGCCGTCATCTCCGCTGTAGAAAAGCATTTGTGGATCCGTTGTTAAAAGTTTTATCTGGGCCGCCCTGGCCGTGAAAGCTATTGCATAGATTATTCTCATGCGGATTTTTTAAAGGCAACAAGCATTTATTAAGTGTATGCCAGGCCCTGGAAATAAGAAGAAAAACAAAATAAAAAACTGGCCCAGCCCTCAGTGAGCTCACCTTCTGTTGGAGGAGAAAAGAGGGCAAAAATACCCTCTGCAGATTTTCCCCAGCCCCTGGTCATTTAGGATCCACCTCTTTCCAGATTTCTTCAAAATAGATCCTTCAATGTTTTCAGAATGAAAAGTTCATTCTTGAGTTCAAATCTGGCCTCAGACACTTACTGGCTCTGTGATCCCGCTTAAGTCCCTTCGCCCTGTTTGCCTCAGTTTCCTCATCTGTAAAATGAGCTGGAGAAGGAAATGGCCATCCACTCCACTGAAAACAACTGAACAACAAATCCCCTGTCATTGGTGATGAATAGCTCACTGAGAAACACTGGGAGATTTGTACCATTTCCCTTCCTTTGTTGTCCTTCCGGTTTCATCTAGAAATCCTTTTGGGATGATCAGTTAGTTCCCTACCAAACTCCCCTCCAACCTGTTTTCTGTCCTTCCCTACCCTCTTGTTCATCCTCTTCCTCCAGGGTATTCTGCAAAGGAGTTTAGACCAGTTGTCTCTGGTGACCAAATCTTTCCCTTTGGTCAGGAGATCTTTATTTATCCCACTGGAGCTTTTGAAGGAATGGGTGATAATCAGAATCGCTGATGTCTTACCCTCTCTCCAGTTCTCCATTTCTGCCATCAATAACTTATTTTAACAGATCAGGCTAGAGCTGTTGTGACTGCATGTAGTGCGATATCTTTCTTGGTTGCCTTTTCATTTGGTATTTCTTTTGATCCTTGATGACCTGACTGCACACAGTTAGCTAGCTGACCCATGGATAGGCTCCCTCATAGGTAAACGATCCTTTCCTAGATAAGATTTAGCGAGTAGTGCTCACCATGTCTAGGGCCCAAAAATAATACCATTTTTTGAGGGGGTGGGGGAAGGACTCATGAGACATGAGTACAAGGGTACTGAGCAACCTAGAAGTCTTTCCTCTTAATCTTAAACCATATTCTCTGACAGTTTTTGATCTCTTTCCCTGTGCCTGCTTTCACACTGAAATCACCACCTAGCTTTCTGGGCCCCTTCATCCTTTGGAGCAGATGACCCTTAAATTGCATTTCTCTTTAGTCTTCTTTTTGCTTCTGACCACTCCAAGGCAAGGTGAAATTATTTTCCACAAAAAAAATTCAAAATTTAGTTTTTGCCTTTGAGGACAGAGTAAAACTACTTCAGTTGTTTCTTCATGAAGAAGTTGTGAATCTTCTTTCCAGATGGTGACAGTGTCCTTGTATCTTCTGGTCAGTTAGTCAGCGAGCATTTATGAAGAGCCTATTAGGTGCCACTGTGCTAAGGGATGGAGATAAAGAAAACAGCAAGAGAGTGGGGCAGCCAGGTAGCTCAGCGAGTAAGAGCACCGGCTCCAGTGTCCAGTGTCGGGATGACCTGGGGATCGAATCCGGGCTCAGACACTTAGCACCACACCCAGAAATAACTGGCCGTGTAACCTTGAGCAAGTTACTTAACCCCGATTGCTAAAAAAGAAAACAGAGTAATCGCTGCCTTCAGGGACCTTACACTCCAATGGGACAGGCAACGTACAAAAATTGTGAATCTAAGATCTGTGCTGGGCGAATAGATGAGAATGTTGATACTGACAAGATTCAGTCCCTCTGATTCTGTTGGTCATTGAACAAGGATCTCTCCTGGAGGTCACCAGTAGTTAGGTTAATATTTATAGATGGTCTAAAAACTGATTCTTAGGAATCCTCCGTTTTCTGCCGTGGTCACACAGGATTGGGGAGGGCCATTTTGTGATTCTGCTGTGTCCCACAGGCTGCCAAACCTGATGAGGTGTATTGGCTGGTCCTTGGGCAGATTTAGCTTGGCATCAGGACAGTACCTGGAACCTCTTCAGCTTGGAAGAATCTGCCAGACATCGTATTCAGCTGGCCTGGCCTTCCAAAGACCCAGGGTCACCCACACACCATGAGAGAGCATCAACAGAGAGTTTATGTGTTTGAACACTGCTTCCATTAACGGGGCTTAGGAACTGCCCAGCAGACTCTGACAGTGTCAGAGCTGGGAGGAAAGGCCTGTGAAACACAAGGGTGGAGCTGGTGAGACCCTGAGACCTTTGAATGTCAGAGAAGACCCTTCAAGTTCACAGAGCCTGATTCTCTCATTTTAAAGATAAGGCATCGAGGGCCAGGGGAGGTGTTGTGAGAGGGGGTAGTAGTGCCTGGCCTGAGTGAGTGAGTCACAGAGCTGGGTTCTGAACCCAGTATTCCTCGTGTGGTGGGAAGGCTGGGGAGATAGAACTCTCAGTGAAAGTCCTCTGGTCCCCTCCCCCTCACTCTCCTCCTCTTCCTTCCCTGCAGGTTCCATTGCTTTCGTGGCCCTCTATCTCATCTTTGGCTATGGTGCCTCCCTCCTCTGCAATCTCATCGGATTCATCTACCCAGCATATGCCTCGTAAGTGGGATCCCTGGCTTGGACTAGCCCTTGGCTAGTCGGGCTGGTTGAGACTCCGTGAGTTCCCCCAGAGGGTCCTTAACCCAGAAGACTGATCTGCCAGTAGCAGATTAGAAACTGCCCTGGAGTGGGTGCATTGGGCAAGGGGGAGGAGGAAGAACAGGGGCCCTTGCTCTCAAGGAGTCCAGGAGACAGCAGGCTGATCAGTCTCGTAGGCTATTCAGAGAAGAGGACCAGTCCTGGCTGGCTGCCTTTTGGGGAGTCCTACCGAGGTCTCTGTGCTGCCAAGTACTTGTTTCTTATAACTCAGATGTGTCCTACAGCAGAGCTAAGTAGAATGGTTAGGGCTGGCAGGGTACCAGGTAATCATGTTGAGTGAATTAGGCTTTTAGAGGAAGGGATGGATGGTAGATAGGGGAAAAGAAACCCCAAGACTCTTTTGACACTGCCCCCCCCCAGCTGCTTCCTCTCAGTCCCCTCCACCCTAATGCTACTTTCCCCTTGCCTTACTTTGTTGAGGTCCCACAATCTAAGCCTGAATGGTGGGCCAGGGTCCTGGGCACCCATTCCCTGCTTTCTCTTTCCACAGCATCAAGGCCATTGAAAGCCCCAACAAAGATGATGATACCATCTGGTTAACCTACTGGGTGGTATATGGCATATTTGGCTTGGCTGAGTTTTTCTCGGACATCTTCCTTTTCTGGTTTCCCTTCTACTATGCAGGAAAGGTAACCAATGGTCCTAATTGGGGGGGGGGGACTTTTCCTGTTCTGAGAGTAGAGGGATGGGGTGGGTAGGATCTAAAAGTCAGCTGTGATAGGTGGGGGGAGATCTGATCTCTGACCTCAGGGAATCCTTTGGGAGAGGTTGGGGGGTGGGTGGCAGTGAAAGGTTCTGTGTGGGCCACACCAACTCTTGCCCCTGCCTCGTCCAGTGTGCCTTCTTGCTATGGTGCATGCTTCCAGTAGCCTGCAATGGCTCCCAGATCCTGTACCATCGCCTGATCCGCCCCATCTTCCTGAGACACCAGGCTTCCATGGACAGCCTGGTGACAGAGCTGAGTGGACGAGCCCTAGACACAGCAGCCCATCTGACCCGGGAAGGTGAGCCCCTTTGCCATTCCTTCTCCCCCAACGCCTTTGGCCTCTTGCTTGGACACTCTGTCCGGCCTGTGCTTCTGCTTGCACCTCCTTACTGTCTCTGTCTCTACCTGTCTCTGTCTCTGTCATGCTCTCGGGATCCAGTCCTCCAGGCCTTGGCTAACAGTCGGACGGTGCTGACCTCCCAGGTGGCTCCTCAGCTCCCTCCAGAGTCTCCGTATGTAACTTACCTTGCCCACCCCATGCCAAGGGTGTCATGGCCAGGATATGGGGGGTGGAGGGAATTCACGAAAAGAAGATTTGTGGCACAGGAAGGAAGGGGCCTGGCCTGGGCATCAGGAGGATTGCTTCTTGTCTCAGCTAACTCATTCTGTGTCCTTGGGCAACTCATTTCCTGCTTTTTTCCTGCTCTGAGCATTTAATCGATGGTAGGGGGTGGGGGGTGGGCGTGGAGGGCCCCTCCACCTCCAGGCTCTCCTGGTGGCAGCTCTGAGCCAGAGAAGGAATGAGAAGTCTATCCCATCCCAAGCACTGTTGCATGTGTTGGGGAGTCAGGATGGACCAGCCCTTTGGGGATGAGCCCTGGGTGTCAAAGATGGGGGGGTTACCATTTGATCTGAGGGTACTGGGCACCAATGGGACCAGTTCTCCAGTTTTGGTACTGGGGGTGGCAGGTCCCTTTTTTCCTGTTTGACTTGTGATTTTGGGGGTAAAGATTTCAGTCTTTATTTAGCACCCCTATCACAGATTATTCCCTCTCCCAAAGTCTTACCTGTGTCCCCTCCTCCTCCAGCAACCAAGGCAGGCATGATTCACCCCCAGAAGAATAAGTGAAGAGATCACTCCTGAGCCAGAAGCTTCAAATGACTGGACACCCTCCTCCCAGCCCCTTCAGCATCATGGGACCCTGGCCCCCCATCCAGGCTCCTCTTTAAGCAGCCAATGCCTCCCAGCTGTACGGCTCCACCCAACCTCCATCCTCTTGGGTCTTAGGGCATTAAAGAAGTCTCCCTAGTCTGGGAGGTGGGATGGGCATGGGGGGACCTCTGCCCATTTAGGATCCACCAGCACCTGCTAAGGGGCCCTGCTAGCCCTCGAACTGTTCTAAGTATACCATTAACCATTTGCCTCTGGCCCCCCACCACTGGCCTCCCACAGGACTCTTGATGTGTCCTGCCCATTCCAGCTGCCCATGTATTAAAAAAAAAAAAATAGTCCTACACAGGCCAAACTTGCTTGACATCAAGATTTTTTTGGTGTATTTGTTGTTGGGAGACAGAAATGGGGATGAGGGGAGTGTTAATGGTTAGAGGGATCTCACCTGTCTTTGGCAGGGTAGGGGTGTGAGTAAGCCAGTCCAAGATCCATATTCCAAAGGGCCTCCCAGTTCTGACAATTCTGTATTTTAAAATTCTTGGTTCAACCCAGCCAGTAAGGATCGTCACCCAAGGCAGATGAAGCCTGGGTGGGAAAAGGATTGTTCTGCTACATTCAGCCACTAGAGGGTGCCATGGCCCCATCCAACCCTCTGCCTACAAGTGACTTCTCAGTCCTGCCTTCTGCCCCTGCTATGGACCAGAAGCATGATAGATACCTCAACTTTTGTTGGGTTTTTGTTTTGGGGTTGTTTTTTTCTTTTTTTTTTTTGAGGCAATCAGGGTTAAATGACTTGCCCAGGGTCACAGTAGCTGAGGTTGGATTTGAACTCAGGTCCTCCTGACTGCTGGTACACTTCATTTTTGCAGGTGGGGTAAATACTTTTGTCACACATCTGAGAAATGACAGAGCTAGCATTGGAGGGGGCAGGGAGAAGATGAGGACATTTCGGAGGCCACTGAAAGTATTGGGGCAGACAAGAGCTATAATATGCTATAATCGAAAAATGTTCTTGGTGCTAGGGCCTAGTCCCAGCTTCTAGACTGGCTGAGGCAAGTTGTGTCTGAAGAATGGGCCTTTCCTCCAGGGAGTGAGTCCCTTAGAGCAGGGAACAGCACATGGCCCCAGAATCAGGGTGTGGGTATGGGGTACACATTCTGCCTTTGGCTTCTGGGCTGGCCCTCAGAAGGGGGCGCATGCTCCAGTACCAGCCCTGGAGCAGGGGGCGACAGCTGCCTGCCTGGTGAGGCAGCTCCTGGCCCTGGCCTGGGGCCCCACCTCATCCTCTCCCCAGAGACCATCTGGAAAGAGCGTGGCAATTTGTTCCATGCTAAGGGAGGGGAGCTTGGGTAATCCAAACACTAATAATCCCCTACATCAGAACTTTTCTTAAGTGGTTAATACAACGTGGGCCAAGGGAGTCCTCCACCCTTACTCTCCAGAGTTATCTAAACCTCCCCCATGCAGGGAAATCTTTGCCAGATCATCCTTTCCCCTGTCAACAAGGGTATTCCAGTGTCTCTATCTAGCAACAGAATGGGCTCCTCCCCAGAGAGAGCTGCATGAGAGGCATGGTGGAGAAGAGGGTAGGAGGAAAGGGACAGGCTGGAAAGCTAGAGGGAAGCAATGTATTGTGGGAAAACCAGTACAGGCTATGGGCCAGGGTCAGAAGGAGAACAGAAGATCTAGGCCTTTCCAAGAAGGGCACCCACCCAAGGTTAAGATTCAGTGTGCGTGAGGCCCGGAGAGCTGAAGTCAGTTCAGACTTGGCTGTAGACACTAGCTGTGTGACCCTGGCAAAGTCACAAACCTTGGCCTTGGTTTCCTTAACTGTAAAATAGGGGTAATAACAGCACCTACCTCCCAGGGGCAGATCCCAATGAAGATCAAATGAGCACTTGCTATACAAATGCTGCTTCCCCTTTGCAAGGCTATGTTCACATGTATTGGGGTTCATTCATTCCAAGCCACGCCTAACCATCCCCTCTACAACCAAGAGTCTCCCAGCTTTTGTTTGTATAAGTCCAGTGATGGCAAGCTCTCTATTCACCATTCCACTTAAGCAACACTTTTGGTTTTGAGCCAATCCATGTTAAGTGACTTGCCCAGGGTCACACTGCTAGTAAGTGTCTGAGGCCAGATTTGAACTCAAGTCCTCCCAACTCCAGGACCAGTGCTTGATCCATTGCATCACCTAGCTGCCCTCGGATACTAATAATTGTTAGAGAAATGTTCCATAGAGAACTTCCTCCACCCAAGCACCTATGCTGCCCATATTTTCATTTAATAGATTACATGCCAGAGTTGCCTGAGTCTCAGGCTATATGACATCACACAGTCAGTGTCAAAGGTAGAATCTGAACCAGGTTGTCCAGTCCTCTCATCTATTCTAACTTCTGCCCACTGGGCCCAGCAGAACAAGACTAGCCCCTTTTCGAGGGGTGGCCCAAATCAAATATCCACTGCTATGTGACCCCCTCCCCAAACGCTGGTGTCCAGGGAGACGCTCACAGCCCAGCCAAGGACGATGGGTGCCAACGACAGTGCTTGTGCCCTCACAAGGGTGAATCATTCCCTCTCAGCGAGGTATGAGACAATGACGAGTCTGAGGGTGAGGGAAGAGAATCCAAGGTTTCCCAGAGAAGTTGGCAGTCAAGTTGGGTTTTAAAGGATTGGCAGGATTTCAACAGGTCTTAAGACTTAGGCGCTCTATGACTTCACATGGATCATCGCTTGCCTTCTCAGTGGGTGGGGGAGGAGCTGGGGACTCAAAGGGAAGATTAAAAACCCCACCAATTTATGGGCTGTCCACCCCACTGACATTTGTATTGCCAAGGCATGCGTTCTCTCTATCTCCTACATTAATTATCAGCCCTAATTTGAGTGTGTCTCCTAAAGTTACCCCTCTACTCCCCTTCAAATCATCCTGGCTCAACTTCTCATCTCACCCTATCCAAGAGCTACCAAGGCAGTCTTCCTTGACTCCAGTCTTGTGATGTCACTGCTCAAAAGGCCCCCCATTCAGGGTCTTCCACAGCTCGGCTCCGACCTGCTTTTCCAGTTGTCAGACTGTTCCAGCCAATCTGGATGGTTCCCCATTCTGTTCTCATCTTGCCCTCTCCCACCCCTGCCACAATTCACCCTGTCCTCCTTTCCTCCTCAGGTTCATCTGTTAAAATATTAAAGGCTGGGACAGCTAAGTGGTGCAGTGAAGAAAGTACTGCCCCTGGAGTCAGGAAGACCTGAGTTCAAATCTGGCCTCAGACTCGTGACACACTTACTAGCTGTGTGACTTTGGGCAAGTCACTTAACCCCAATTGCCCTGCCCTCCCCCCTCCAAAAAGCCAAAAAAAAAAAAAAATTAAAGGCTTAGCCCAGATGGTGTCTCCTCCCAGAATCCTTCCCTAATTCCCCAGGTCAAGATGACCTCTCCCTCAAATTACTTCTGGCACTTTGACTGGTTTACTCTCTTCTTCACCATGATCTCATTCTCTCTCATCAAAATGATATAAATGTCTTTACCCCTATTAGATTGTAGGCTCCTAAGGAGCAGGGTCTGTGTATGCATCCCTGGCCCCACCAGAGGCCCTTCCTTGTACATAGTAGGTGCTTAAAGAGTGTTTCTTGAATCAATGATTGAAAATTGAGTGTTGCTTGCATTTGGATGTCTTGTGCCTGTGATTTGGCCTGCATCATATGCTGTATCCAAATTGTATCACTGCATTGTGCCATATGTATGTGTGTGTGTGTGTGTGTCTGTGTGTGTGTGTATAAGCCCCCATCTGGTACCCTATAGGCTGGAATGTTGGAGAAAAATTCAGGGTCCAAAGGGAAGCCATAGACAAAGCAGAGGTCAGTCCTGGTCCTCATAGTTCCTTCTTCCTCCTGAAGGTGGGGCAAGCACAGGTACCAGGGCAGAATGGGGAAACCAGTCTGGCTCCCCTATGCCCATGACCCAGAAGAATCCCCCTGGAGCACTACCATCCTGGACAGCATTACTGGAATGGATCTGCCCTTTCTGGGGCCTCTCAATAGGCCCAGCCTGGTCCTCCAGGGCTGTCCACTGGGCTAGGCGTGGCCCTCTCCAGAGGTTAAGCAGGTAGTCTCAGCCTGCTGGTGGGGCCTGGGGACACTGCTTGGCCACCTCTTGGATGCGGGTGTCTTCTCTGGGAGTCCAGGGTCGAGCATAGCCAGCATAGGGAAGCAGCAGCCGGTCCAGGGTCCCCTCATAGTTGATGTGTCGCTGGGCAGCCACCAGGTACTCTGCCCGAGGGACCAGCAGGGGGCAGGGACAGGCTCCAGGGGCCCAGAGGAACTCCCTTCTCTCTAGTGGGGTCCAATTCTTGTAAGAGTGTTGCACCTGAATATCATACCGGGTCTCTTCACCCATATGGAGCCTTGCCAGGACTCGAGCCCGGAATACTGTGGGTATCAGCAATTATAGACTCAGCAATTTGGAAAGCAGTTTATCCAACCCCCTTGTTTGTAGAGAGACTCAGAGGGCTCAGGATAACCCAGCAAGTCAGCAGCAGAGACAAGGATGGAAAGAACCCAGGGCAGGGCTCCTTTCACTTATTTAGAGTATTTTTAGGACCCAAGCTCTTGCTTGGACGGAAGGAGAACCTGACACCTGGAGGGGTGAGTGTGATTTGTCCAGGTTCACACAGGGAGCCAGTTGTGTTAACTAGAGTTAAAACTCAGTTCTTACTCCTAGTCCGAGGTTGACCCGTGGGAGGGAAAGGAGTGGAAGAGGAGACAGTTTGGTGCAAGAAGAGAGTGCTACATTTTGGATCAGAGCATCTGGGTTCAAACCTCAGCTCTGGCTACTACTTGTGTGGCCTAGAACAAGTTAACCTTGTTTTCTTCCTCGGGATAATAAAAGGGGTTGAACTAGCCGATGTCTAAGGTTCCTTTCAGCTGTAAAGTCTATGGAATCTATACATCCAGGGGGGCCCAAACCTGAAGGTGAGAGGAGATGGTTGTTGGGGTGGGAAGAGGAAGTCAGGGACCAAGAGAGCTCATGGAGGGAAGGGAGATCTTACCAAAGTCACTCCGGCAGTAATGAAGCAGACGCTGGCTCCGTCCCTTGGCACCTGGACAGGGTTTGCAGGTCTCTATGGATGGCAATGAAGTAGTTGGGGGTGGTGAGTCCTGATCCCAGCTTGTGGGGAGGGAGGGCCTTCCCTACTCTCAATCAGAGGAAAGGGAGACTCACCTGTTTCAATGAGCTGCCCCCTAGGTGGGGAGAATCCTGGAGAGGAGGGGGCTGGCCGAGTCCAGGCTGGGGCAGCCTCCTGAGGCCCTGGCCCCACCTCCACCTCCCGCGTCTGTGGCTGCCTTAGAGGACTCCTGTGGCTCTGCAGGGCATAATAGGCATCCCTTGGCAGCCAGAACTCGAACTCAATGCCTGGGTTGGGCTCTTGGAAGAGAACCTAGGAGAGCAGAGAGGCTCAGATTCCTATTTATACCTTGTCCTGAGCACCAGCCTCTCCACCCTGGGGGCAGTTTCTGGGCTCCCCAAATCATCACTTCCCCACCTTTGACCAAACCATCCTTCCTAATGCCTAAAAGGCAGACATTCATTCTGTAATCAAAAGCAGTACAATCAACCAACAATCATGATACAAAGAGAGCACAATCCCGTCTCAAGGATCCCTTCTTCAAGTTGATTCAAGGTCAGTGCCATGGAGAGAACCGGGGGCCCAGGAGTCAGAGCTGAATCCTGGGTTCAAGTCCTAACTCTTCCATTCATTCACTGTGTGATCTTGGACTTTCTGGGATCCCATTTCCCCCATTTGTCCAATGAAGGGGTGGGGCTAGATGGATTGTAAATTCCATTCTAATTCTGAGAAGCAGATACAAGGCCTGGGCTCAGATCCAGAGTCCAACATTTGCTGGCTGCACAAACCCAAAGAATTCTCTCAGCCTTGGTCCTCTCATCAGTCAACTAACTATAAGACCCCCAGCCCTGCCTTCCTTTCAGAGTGGTTCTGGCTGTGAGACCCCAAAATTAGCAAATATCAATAGAATTTTAAGATTTGAAAAGAAAGTAGAAGTATCCCCATTTTACAGATGAGGAAATTGAAACACAGAGTTAACCCATGGTCCAGGGTTCCCTATGCTCCAGGCTCCCAAACAATACCATGAAGCATCTCCCTAAATGATCATATTCTCTTTTGCCCCCACCAAGATGTTGCTATCTTTGAATATATTTGAACAGGCTTCTACCATGAGACTGTATGCTCCTTAAGAAAAGTGGCTGTCTTCTGTCTTTTTTGTAGCCTCAGCTCAAAACAGTGACTAGCATATAATAAGTGTTTAATAAATATTAGTTTTATATTATATATGCCTGCCTAGGTTTCTGGCAAAGGTAGGTAACTGAACCCCTAGCTTCCACACAAGCATTCAAGGTAACAAATGGTTTCAAGTTCAGGACAATATTTATTTATCTCAAAGAAAATGCAACAAGCATGGGAAGGGAGGAGTAGAATTTTTTTTCTGCTTTTCAGAGGGGGGAGGGTAGGGCAATTGGGATTAAGTGACTTGCCCAAGGTCACATGGCTAGTTTTGTGTTAACTGTCTGAGGCGGGATTTGAACTCAGGTCCTCCTGACTCCAGGGCTGATGCTCTATCCACTGTGCCACCTAGCCGCCCCAGGAGTAGAATTATTATTATTCCCATTTTGCAGATGGGAATTTTACAGATGAGGGAACTAAAACACAGAGGGCTTAAGTAATTTTCCAAAGACCACACAGGTAGTAAGTGGAGGAGGCAGGGTTTAAACACAGGCCTCCTGATTCCAAACCTAAGACTGTTTCTTTGATTACTCATGGCCTCCTACAATAATTCAGCTGACGCACGATACTAGTATCTTTCATTAGATCCTGTGGTAATATCCCTCCCACACCCCACAAATAACTTTCCAGGATTGGTCTCTGCCCCTCACCCTGGATTCGCAATCACCTGCAAGTGGAGGTCTTCGCCTGTGGGCCCAGGTGCCCACAGACTCTCATCACGGTCATTGGCTCGACTATAGTGGACCTGAGTCCCAGACACCTGGAAGGTCCCTGGCCAATCAATGGCCCAGTCTCCATTGAAGACATAGCGCCCATCACTGCCCATTAGTGCTGGGTGGTAGGGGAGGGAAAAGAATTCAAGGAGTTTTCTCAAAACCACGCCAGAACTTTTTATTGGGCTCAGATCCCCATGCCTCAGTTTCCCACATCCAGTAGGGGTGCTGGAGATCGTTCAGGACAGAGGGAGGGAGTGGTATTAGTTTAGCCAGAGACTCTGGACGGGGTCTGCTTCCTGGGAGTCTCTGTCCATTCTAGATAGCCCCACCCTAGCCAAGGAGGTAATACCCCAAGACTTTCTTTTTACCCTCCACCCCAGCAGGGCCAGGAAGCCCCAGGCTCCAGGAATTGGGAGGCACTCCTGGCTCTCACCCAGATAATTGCGGCTCCGGTCAGTGACTCTGATGTGACGGGCACCAATGGGAATTAGGGTCACATTCCAGTAGCCATACGATTGACCTAGTAGGAAATGGGCAGGGGGGGGGGGTGAGAAGGCAAGTGAGCTTCAAAGTTTTGACCTTGCTGCCTTCCCTCCCTCAAGAGTCATGAGCACACTTGTACTGGTCCCAGTCATGTGGGTCTATACACAAATGGATGCATGGGCCATGCAAACCTGTGTGTACTTTGGGGAGCATGAATGTGGGCAAAGTGCAGCAGAAGGAGCTTTGCCCTGGGCATCAAGTCACGACTGTCACTAAGTCCCTCTCTGAGCTCTCTTTTCCCCCAGCTGGGCTTTCTGTCAAATGGTGGAGTTGAATTTGGAGGTCCCTCTCAGCTCTGACATCCCATTTCTAAAGCCCCTTCCAGCTCCAACATATCCTCCCCACCCCTACTCTGACATTCCATGTTCCAAAGTCCCTCTAATTTGGAGTCCTTCACTCTGAAATGTTCTGTTCTATGTCTGAAGGTCTCTCCTAGTTCTGACACTATGTTCTAAGGCTACCTCTGTGGGCCTCAAGTAAAGGGGCTAGACTAGATAAGTCCCTTCTAATCCTAAATCTCTCATCCTTCCGGCTCAGACACTCTATGCCTACAGGTCTTTTTCCAGCTCTGACATTCTATGTTCCAGAAGCTGGAACAGAGGGACAAGCAGGACAGGTGAAGGTCTGGGAACGATGGGCCATGTAAAACCTAGGGCAGGAAGGACCAAGTAAGGGAAAGAAGAGGGGCCATAGGGGAGACCAGAAAGGAAAGATTCAGCCTTGCAGGGGGCAGTCACCTGAGGGTGGGGCGGCCTCACTGAAGATGCGCTGGATGAAGAGACAAGAGCTGTTCCTGCCACCACATTGCCCACAGTTGTCTTCGTGGGTCCCGGAGCCCAGAACCCCATCACAGCCTGCAGTCTAGGAGACATAGATAGTGAGAGAAACCTGACTCAGGAATACCACTGCCCTTTGTGCCTCCGTGGGGCTAGGGATTTCCGAGATACCCTCCCTCATGCCCATCCCAGGACACAGCTCGGGCTGTCCGCAGCTTTCTAGCTCCCCTCCCCCTGCAGGGTATGGTACTGAGGGCCAAAGGGCTCCTGGGCATTTGGGGCAGAGACCAGGTTGAGCTGGGGAGACTCTCACAAGGCATCGGCCATTGATACAAAGCCCCTCAGAGTCTGGGCTGCAGGGTGTCCCATCCAGCACTCGTCCAAAGGTATAGTAGAAAGTGTGGCCCTCTGCCAAGCAGTTCAGGTCACACAGGTTGGGAGCTGGCAGAGAAAAGGATGAAAGGTAGGGAGGAAGCCCCTAACTGCACCCTCCCAAATGCCCTTCATAGGAAGTTCTCTGTAATTAGTCTGTTCCATCATTCCATGTTTCCTTACTAATAAGGCTGAGGTTACTCCCTTAAGCAAAAGTATGAATCAGCTTCACAAATTCCCTTTCCAGTTCTTATGGGGGACATATCCCCAAGTCCCCTCAGACTGAAGTCTCCCTGAGGGCAGGGGCTCCCCAAGGGCAGGACCCAGTTTCTCCTTCTGTCTCCAGTCCAAAGTTCTGGCTGATTATTCAGTTACCCACTCTCATGCCTAAGCTGCCTGGACACTGAGGCGGTACCAGTGTCCTCACCTTGGGCACAGCCACTCACCTCCATAGAAGGGTACCCACTGGTAGTTGGCCTGGTCACCCAGAACAGGCCTGTTGTTGTAGAGGGCACACTGCAGCTCCCTGAAGGGCATGGCACCAGAGGGGCATTCCTGTCAAGCAAAGCAGGGAGGGAAGGCTCTATCACAGGGGAAAAAAGGGCAGTGCTCTTGGCCTGGAAGATCAGAGGCTGCTGGGGAGAAGGGGGAAGGGCTGGAACTGTGGGATTAGGGTTTTCAGAGAGGAACTGGGGAAAGGGAAGTTGAGGGGATCAGGGATGTCTAGTGGGCAGGAATTTTACCAATTACACTTGAGGGACTCGAGGGAGTATCTGTCAAGCGAAGGAGGAAAAAGAGGGATTGTAGGCAGCACTGAGAGAAATCTTGAGAAAATCGTATCCTTTAAAGAATTGGAAATTGACAGGATGCCCATCAGTTGGGGAATGGCTGAGAAAGTTATGGGCAGTGAATGTGATAAAATACTATGGTGATGTAAGAAAGACAGAAAGGTAGGTTTTGCATGACTTCACATGTATAATTGATATCATATTGCTTGCCCTCTCAATAGGTGACGGAGGGGCTGGAGAGAAGGCAAGAATCGGGAACACAACATTTTTTAAAATGAATGTTAAAAGCTTATGTGAGATTGCTTGCCCTCTTGGGGAAGGGAGAGGAGAAAAAAATTTGGAACTCCAAGATCTTATAAAAGTGAATGTTGAAAATTATCTTTACATGTAATTGGGAAAAATAAAATGCTATTAAGTAGGGAGTGGGAAAATGAATGTTAAAGTATAATTATTTTTTAAAAATAGGAAAAAATGATGAAGGGGATAGTTTCAGAAAATGGTATGCTGGGACAGAGGATGTGAGATGTTTGGAAAACACTCAGAGCTATAATTGGGTAAGAGGAACATTAGGATAGAATCTTGCTTACAGAGAGTAGATGGAGTGCCTGGTGTCCCTGGAGTCTGGGGGTGGGGGTGGGGCATATAGGGCTGCAGAGGGTAAAGGGAGAGAATCAAATTCAGAATCACAGACTAGCAGAGCCTTTACAAAACCCAGAATGTCAGAGCTGGGAGAGATTGTCAAACAGCCTCACATTTTATAGGAGAATCAAGGGCAGAAAATGATATGTCCTGCCTGCCCGAAGTCACAAAGCAGACAAGAAGCAGAGCTATGACCCAACCCTGGGTTTTCTGACCCCCTCCCCCCCAGTGGGGGCAGTGATTAGCTGGAAGAGGGCATAAGATGTCATCTTGGAATTGGGAGTATCTGAGGCTTTTGGAGAGAGGGGACGCTGGCCTTTGGGGACTCACAGGGAGCCTGCATAGGCGATACTGGTGAGAGTCTCCCCCACAGGCATGTTCCCGGGAAATCCTGCAGGCAGATTGGGGGGGGGGTGGGAGGTCAAAGGCTGTCACGAAAGAAGCAGCAGTGCCTGGCTTATAATACCCTCCCCCCACTTCCTGCATACACCGCTCCCAGCCTAGCCCCACATTCCGACAGGATTAAAGGGCTGTGCGCCTGGGATGGGGTGTGGGGGTGCTCAGTGCCCAGGCCTGCCCTGACCCCCCTTCCCATCAACCCACACCTTCTCATCCTAAACCCTGGGGAGAGTGAAGTGGGAGGGGAGGGCACCCACCCCCCTGGAGGAGACGCTCCCCCAGATCCCCTAAGCTCCCCTCCTCTCCCAGGCCTCCTCGGCTCTCCCTTCCCCATCATCCAGAGGGTCTCACCGCACACATCTCCGGCTGCGCACTGACGCCCCCTGCCCACAAGTGCTGGAGCAGCCACTCCAGGCCCCCCAGGACGTCCATTCATTGGACCCAGACCTTCCCTACTTGGAGGAAGATGGCTGTTAGATGGGCCCAGGAGTCCTGGCTCCCAGCCTAGAGACATCCCCAGGGGGGTGGAGCCTGGAAAGTCTGTAGGAAGGCCCCCAGAGGCCCTGTCCCCCTACGGGGGGACCCCACCCTCTGTCAACACAGTCCAGTCCCAACTGCTTCCTCTGTCCCATGGGGCAGCAGGCAGTGAATCCAGGGAACTTCCTCCAGGCTGCTGGGTGCCATTTGGCCCTGGCCTGTTCAACCACCTTCAGCCCCAGCCCCCATGGACGCTGGCTCAACCCTAAAGAGGAAAGGAAGGGGTGTAATTTCCAAAGGGGAGGGACAAGGAGGGGGAATGAATGAGGGAGGGGCCCTAGAGGCTGGTGGGATGTGAAAAGGTGGGGTCCAGAGGAATGGATATTGGTAGGTGAGGTGGGGGGGTTACCTCAGGGTCTGGCAAAATTGAGGCTGTGGCTGTGAGGGGGGAGGGTTGCAAAGAAGAGAGATGATCCCCACCTCCCACACACACTCCTTGGAAGACCCTAAAAATGCTGATTCTAGCAAGGGCCCCTGACCACCCCTGACCACCCCCGACTTGCTTCCGCTGGGCCATTGCCTGGGCCAAATTCCATGCAGGGTAGAGGCTGAAGATGTGGGGGCTGAGTTTCTAAGGACTGGAAAGAGCCCATAAACACAGAGTAAGGCCAGCTTGTAACCTCTGCCTGGAATCCCCCTACATTAACAAGGCACACATATACAGAGTGAATTCCTCCCCCAAATGCAGCTGACCTTCTGCACAAAGCCCTCCTACCCCCAGCTCTGGGGCCTGGACCAGACTTGGGTCTATGGATGGGGAATCCCTCAGTCTCACACACACACACATACACACACACACACACACACACATACACACACACACACACACACACACACACACACACACACATCCCACTCCCTGTGATATGAGGCTGCTATTCTTCCCTCAAACAGCTCCACAAGATCACTACCCCGGAGTTCCATCCATCCCAGTGAGTGACAGAGAAGAAAGGGCCAGGGCCCGTGTGGCTTCAGGTCAGGGAAAGCGCCTCTGAGACCTCGAGCCCTGAAGAAGCCCTAGGATGGGACCTCTGCTGTCCCTTTCCCCCAAGGGGTTGGGGGGTGGGCAACAGTTCCGGGAAGGGTGAAGACCAGGCCAGAAGAAGGCAGCTATGACCAGGGAGGTGGCTGGGGCTTCTGGGACAACTCAGGAGTGTTCCCTTTACCTGGGTCCTCCCCTCTAGACCACAGCACAGGTATATCCAGATCAGGAGCAGGACTGGTTGAGGCCTGGGCCTAAGGGCAGCAAAGGGCAAAGTTTAGGGGCCCAGGGGGCCAGGAAAAGCTTCCCAGCTTAATAATAATAGTATTCATGTATGGCTTTAGAACTGGCCAAGTACTTTACATACATTATCTCATCAGACCCTCACAATAGCCCTAACAGGTAGATGCCCAGTTTAAATTAATATAATTTAAATTTAATTATCCCAACCTAACTAATACGAAACTGAGGCTAAAAGACTAAACTGAGGTTAAATGATTTGCCCTGGGTCATAAAGTTAGAAAGTATCTGGGGAAGGGCTTCCTGAGTCCAACACTTGACCCTACTCCCCGGTCTTTTCCCATCTCCCAACCTGCTTTTTTTTGGCGGTGGTTTCATTTCAGTCATGTCCTATTCTGTGACTCCATTTGGGGTTGATTTGCCATTTCCTTCTCCAGCTCATTTTACAGATGAGGAAACTAAAGCCATTACAGTTAAGAGACTTGCCCAGGGTCACACAGCTATTAAGTCTTTATTAAGCCTCTATTAAGGTCAGATTTGAACTCAGAAAGATGAGTCTTCCTGATTCCAGGCCTGGAGCTCTCTACCCACTGCATGACCTGGCTGCCCCCTAAACTGCTCCTCACTCTCTATATGGCCTTGGAGGAATCACATTCCCCCTCCCAATTCTCAGTTTCCAGGGGGTTTCCCCATCACTGGAGGTCAGCCATGAGAGTCTGGATGAGAGTACTGTTCAATTTTATGTTGGACTAATTGCCCTCTGAAGCCCCTTTCAGCTCTGACCTTCTGTGATTCTGAACTAAATGTCCTTTCAAGGACATCCTTGCCATGTCCAGCTAGCTCTGAGTGCCTCCTAACTACTTCCAGGATCTGTCTTTCCTTGGCTGGGTACATGCCCTCTGCCAGCATGAGCCAAAACCCCTTTTTAAGACAGCAGATGATTTTTGAGAATTGCCATGTCAGGAAAATTCATCAGAAGGTCATGATGTTGATGAACTACTCTGAGCTTGTCAGAGACTCTATTCCTGGCCTAGACGCCACATATTTCTTGGAATTACTTGATAAATATTGAATTTTTTCTTTTGTGACTAAGGTCCCTCCCAGTAGACAGTAGATGTCTTATCAGGGGCGCCTCCAGAACCCTGGACCTGGAGGCCTTTTATTAAGGGGATTTGTTCCGTGAAGTCTGGATTCAGTCAAAGGTCCCCACCTCATCCTATGTTCTAAGGTGCCTTTCAACTGTTCAACTATCAAGCATTTACTAAGGGCCTACCATGGCCCAGGTACATGGCACTCAAAATGAGACAGTCCTTACCCTCAAGAAGCTTACATTCTATTTGAGGAGAAAACAAATATCACACACACACACACACACACACACACATATATATATATATATAAATACCCATATATCAGCAAAATAAATATGAGGCAATTTGGGGTTGAAAGCACCACTGGGGGATGGGGTCAGGAAGGGCTTCCTTCTGGTAGTCATGCATGAGACAAAATTTTGAAGGAAATAAGGGATTCTAAGAGGCAGAGGTGGGGAAGGTCAGCATTCCAGGGATGGTGAACAGCCAGTGAAAAAGCAGAGGTGGGAGATGTACTGTGAAATGAGAGGAATCACAAAGAAGGCTTCTCTGGCTGATCAGCCAAAGTAAAACTATAGAACAAGACTGGAATGGTGGGTTGGAGCCAAGGAGGATGAGGCTTTAAAAACTGAACAGAGGAATTCAAAAGAAAATGGGGAGGGGGGTGGCTAGGTGGGGAGTCAGGAGGACCTGAGTTCAAATTTGGCCTCAGACACTTGACACATTTACTAGCCGTGTGACTTAGGGCAAGTCACTTAACCCTCCAAAAAAAAAAAAGAAAATGAGGAGCCACTAGCATTTATTGAGTGGAGGAGTGACTTGGTCAGACCTATACTTTTAGAAAGTCACTTTACCAACTGGACTAGGAGAGAGGTTGAAGTGGGAAGAGACAAGGCTGGGGGATCAATCAGGAGCCTACAGGACATAGTGTCTTTTTTGTTTGGTTTGTTTTTGTTTTTTTGCTTTTTGGAGGGAGGAAGACAGGGTTATTGGGGTTAAGTGACTTGCCCAAGGTCACAAGGCTAGTAAGTGTTAAGTGTCTGAGGCCAAATTTGAACTCAGGTCCTCCTGATTCCAGGGCCAGTGCTCTCTCTATTCACTGAGCCACCTAGCTGCCCCCAGAGGCATAGTGTTTTGAGGACCACTTTCCACTCTGAGTCAGGAGCACAGATTTAGGGATGAAGGAAATCATCTAATTCAATTTGAATTTTTCAAGATTAAATGGCAGCAACAGCTAGGTAGAGCACCAGCCTTGGAGTCAAGAGGACCTGAGTTCAAATCCAGACCCAGACATTTACTAGCAGTGTGACCCTGGGCAAGTCACCAAAAAAAAAATTTTAAATGGCAGGGCAGGAACCAAAGTCTATTGACTCTAAATCCAGCATTCTTCTCACTACAAAACACTGACTTGTGGGTTCAAGTCTTGCCTGTCAATGCCCTGCACAACCCTCTAAATTTGTTTTTCAGTCATGTCTGATTCTGTGACCCCATTTGGAGTTTTCTTGGCAGAGATACTAGAGTGGCTTATCATTTCCTTCTCCAGCTCATTTTACGAATGAGGAAACTGGGGTAAAGAGAGTTAAATGACTTGCCCAGGGTCACACAGCTGGTTTTTGAGGTCAAATTTGAATTCATGTCTTCCTGGCCACTGTACCACCTAGATGCCCCTAGTCAGGAGACCTAGCTCCAAATCCTGGCTCCAGTATTTACCAGTTGAAAAACCATGAGTGAGGCACTCTATCTCTCCTGGACTCAGTTTCTCCATCTGCAAAATGAAGGGTGGGGAATTGGGGTGGTCTTGATGGTCTCTAAAGTCCCAGCTACAAATCCTATGAACCCAGGCTGGAAGGGAAAGATCATTATGAACCTGGGTATTGGTTAATTTCCACAAATATTTATTAAGCACCTACAATGGGGCAGGCATCATGTATGAATTAGGCAAGTGGGGTGGCTAGATGGCACAGTGAGTAGAGCACCAGCCCTAGAGTCAGGAGGACCTGAGTTCAAATCTGACCTCAGACACTTGACACACTTACTAGCCATGTGACCTTGGGCAAGTCACTTAACCCAATTGCCCTACCCTCCATCCTCCAAAAAGCAAAACAAACAAACAAACAAAACCCATGAACTTAAAAAAAAATAATTAGACAAGCAAGACCCTCCATCTCCTGGCATTGTCTCTGGCTGTCCCCTATGCCTGCAATGCCCTCCCTCCTCTTCTCTGAGCACTGACCTCCCCGGCTTCCTTTAAGGCCCAGCTGAGTCTCACTTTCTTCAGGGAGCCTTCCCCACCCCCTCTTCATTCCGGTGTCTTCCCTCTGCTAATTATTTCCTATTTATCCTGTATAGAGCTTGCTTTGTATAAATTTGTTTGCATGTGGTCTCCCTTACTAGACTATAAGCTCCCTGGGGGCAGGGGCTGTCTTTTGTTTCTTTTTGTATCTCCTGTATTTGGCATAGAGCAGGTACTTAATATTTATTGACTGATTGATACAAAAACAAAGGTGCAAGTCCCTTCCCCTCCCCCCCACCTCCATCTCCAGGATGCTAGAGTTGAAATCAGGAACACCTGGGTTTGAATTCGACCTCATATATTTACTAGCAGAGTAAATCACTTATTCTCTCTGAGTCCGTTTCCTCATCTGTGAAATGGGTACAATAATAGCACTTCACAGAGCTCCTACTATAATGGCTGTTATAAGGATCTAAATGAGATAATGTATGTAAAACACTTTGAAAACCTTAAAGTAATATATTAATGCAAACTATTTTTATCATTCTAAGGAATACCCGATGTAAGGAGATCAGTATATGCAGGGATCTTGAGAAAGAAGAGAGGCTGGGATTCAGGGCAGGATACACATGGACTTGGGCCTTTGGGGAGCCCCAAATTAGCCCCCTACATGCATACACACACATGATGCACTTGTAGTTCAGTTGTTCTTTGGCCCGAGTATCAAATATTTATGAGCATTGATGTAAAAATCTGTGACTTCTGACTATATAAACTCAGGAAGGTCTCCTACCCTGTGTGAGTTTCTGTTTTCTCATCTGTCAAACAGCCCCCCCTGGGGGAAGGGGGCAGCACCTTGTCCTCATTGGCCACACCCTCATCCTGACTCTGACCCCCCATCCACATCCCCCAACCCCTCCTGGCTCCCATGTACCAATGTCCCTTAACTCCTTATCTCTGAGCACAGGCCTGGCCACTGATCTGATGTTGACAGGAAAATAAGCAGCTGCCTAAATCTCTTGGTGGGGAGAATGTTTGAATGGTAGGGAAACTGGGTGGAAAAGGCAGGATTGGGGTGGATGTCCCAGATGGGGAGTTCAGTGGTCAGTGCCTGCCCAACTTTGGCAGCACCAACTGGTCACTGGGCTCTTTTAGGCAACTTGGGACCCGGTCTGGGGGTACATCCATGATCCCCCAAGGAATTATGTCCAGACCCAGGAAGCACCCACACTGCCTAAGCCAAACAGCACCCCCACATGACCAGAAAAAATCCCAGCTGTCCAGGGCACCAAAGGATCATAGAAACATAGAATGTCAGAACTGAAAAAAACCTTAAGAGTCTAGTCCTGTCACATGACAGATGAGAAATCTGAGTCCCAGAGATGGAAAGAGACTTGTCCAAAGTCACTCAGCCAGCAAGGGGCACTAGGGCCTGTCCTCTCCACTGAGAGATCCACAGACAACAGGGTGGACCACACTGGAGGTCCCCAGGCACATCCCTTCTCTCCTCATTTTCTATTGACTCAGTCTCTACTCTCAGGGACTGGAATTGTTGATTGTGAGAAGGATCTCAAAGAAACGAGGCAGTGCCCTGCAATGGAAAGAATTCTGGTTTTGTCCTCTGGAGACCTGGCCTCCCTGTGCACTAAGTTACTGGCTCTCTCCAGGCCTCCATTGCTTCTTCTATGATAGAAAGGGCTTTGGTTAGATGACCTTTTAATAAGGTCATTTCCAGCTCAAACATCCTTGGATTCTCTGAAGTTACACCAAGAAGGTAGTTTGGTTTTGAGAGCATCATTTTGGAAAATAACCCACCAAGCCTTGATCCAGACCAAGGTGGGGGTAGGGTAGGGAAAGCCAAGGGAGGAATAAGCTCGGGCTGGTGATGAGGCTTTGAACACCCACAGAGAATCCCCAGGGGAGGGGAGGCAAGACTGGGAGAAGAAGTGGGGGAAGGGGCAGAGAGATTATCCATCTACTCCTGGCTGACTGCCTGACTTTCCATGAGAAGACATTGGCCTGGGAAATCCTAGGTTCTTCTCACTTATCATGCCTCTGGGCCCAAGTTCCTATTCCTCAGAACCTCCTGGTTCTAGATAAGTAAGTGAAGAGAACCCATCATCCCAGTTCCCCCAAAAGGAAGGGAATCTAGTTGCTTAAAAAAGTGCTTTTGAGAACCATGTAAGGAAAACACTGGTAATATCTATCGCCTGGGGGGCAGGGAGTTTACCCTGGAATGGGGGGTGTCCAAAATCTGGGGAGAGTGGATGTGCTGGGGGAGGTTTTGATAGTTTAGGAAGGAAGGGCTCAGAGGGAAGGAGAGAAAAGGTGGATGATGGGAAATGAGGGGGATGGAGGTGGGGGCTTAGGCTTGGTTCCTGGTCCAGCTGAAGAAATAAGTCAGAGGGAATGCTACCCTAACTATGCCTAATCTCCCCCTCTTTCTGCTTCGCAACAAAGTTTTAGGGACTTGGTTATAAAGGAGAGTTAATTGTTAAGAGAACCTGGGTCTAGTCCCGAATCTGCCACTAGGCAGATGTGTGACTTTGACTAAGTCCCTTTTTCCTCTCTCTGGGCCTCAATTTTCCCATGTTTTAAGATGAGGAGGTTGGGCTAAATGACCCTTTCAGCTCTGACACTTTTGTGCTCTAAAGTCCTTTCCAGCTCAGCCGCTCCATGTTCTACCTTCTGAAGTCCTTCCCCGATCCCTCCTCCTCCAGCTGTAAAGTTCCCTGAGATTCCCATTTCTTCATGGAGAGGATGGGGACCCAGCCTGTTCCTCAAAGCTTCTTTGGAAGGGGTTTGGGAGGGTGGGGAGGTTCGAGGTTCAGCACACTGTTGGGGGGGATTCAGCACACTGTTCGAAGGGAAAGGGGAATGGTCCCTAACCCCATCGCTCCCTGGGTCGGGGGAACCCTTGAAGGGTCCAGGGACTTACCAGAGCTTCCCGGCTGGGTGTTCAACCCGAGCCTCTTGGGTCCCCGCGGAAGGCGGCATCTGGCGGGGGGAGGGCGCGGTCGCGCGTGGGGCTGGGCGGGCCACCTCTCCCTAACCTGGGCCGAGTGTCTGAGCAGCTCTCCTGGCCGGGACTGGCGGGCTGTGGGGTGCTGCCCGAGCAGCGGCCCCTCCCACCCCGAGCCGGCGGGAGGGGGGAGGCGGGGGCGCCTTCAGGGCCCCGCGTCCTCTTAGGCCCCCACCCCTTCCACCCCACCCAGGTCCCATTAACCCCTCCAAGCTCATCCTGAGACTGTGGGGCTCTTGGGTCTGCTAAGTGGAGCTGCCAGGCACCTCGGGAGTTAAACATATGGGGATCGAGGAAGTGGGGAGGTTTAGGACTGTGCCCCTGGGCTCCGCGGCAGGGGATTGCTCTGGCAGGTGCAGATCTGTGGACACTGGGGTCTCCCCCAGTAGGGGAACAGCTTCAGCCTGGGGACCACCCCCTCCCCCAGCGGCTCGGCAGGGGCGGGGAGGGGCGGGGCTGGATTGCCCTTCGGAGTTCGCTCCCTGGGCTCCCGGAACCCAAGAGCTGGAGGGGGGGGTGGCGGGGTGGGAAGGGGGACAACAGAGGGACATGGAGTGGCACAGGGGCAAGGTGAGGGCTCATTCTCCCCGGCTGCCTCGCCTCCCAGGGGCCGGAGCCATAGTAGGAGCCCAAGGCGACCTGGAGCCCCAGTCTGCCGGGGCGAGCAGTGACCTTGGGTATCCCCACTGTCCCGGGAAGGCAGGGAGGGGGCGGGGCGAGGGAGGGAGACATCATAGTCCCTCCTCTCTCCTTCTCTCCTCCCCCTCCCCTCTCCCAATCTCATTCTCCTACCCCCGACTGACATCTCCATCCTCTCCTCTTCACCGCCCCCCACCCCGCCCCGGGCGTTGCTATTTCTGCTACTCCGGCTCAGGCCCGGGAAATGTGAGCGCGGGGTGCGGTGCTCCCAGGGGGGAGGAGAGAAGGAGAAAGGGAAGGGTGAGGCCAAGCTCGCCCCCGCTCCCCTCCTGGAGCCTTGAAGACTCAGGGTCCGAAAGAAGGTCCCTGGAGATCCTCGGGTGGTCCCGCCTCGTCGTTTTACAGATCGGGAAACTGAGGTCCAGAGCAAGAAGCCCAGCTTGCCTTGAGTCGGAGCCAGATTGGCGCTATAGAGAGGTCCCCCTTCCCACTCGTCCTCCCTCGGGACAATTCAGCTCATCCCCAGGAGTGACCCGGACTCCTGTGTCCACAGAACTGAGCCCCTGACCCCAGACAGCTACTTCCTAGACCTCCCCCGCTCCGACCTCGGACACCTGGGTCCTCAGTCTGAATACAGGCACCGGGTAGGCCTAAGCAAGGAGGATCCCTCAACACTCCGACCCAGGGGTGTCCCTGCGGGACGGGGGAGCTCAGGATGCCATTTCCAGCTGCAGCAGACAAAGGGGTTAACTGAGGGGGGTGGAAGACTGCAGAGAGGAGGGAACAATACACAGCGACCACTGCAGGGCATGGCCTGGGTCCCTGAACTAACGGGGGTGCTGCGGGGGGAGGGTCAGAGGAGGGAGAGAAGCAGCCACAAGAGCGCCGGGGACCCGAGCTGGAGCCACGCTAGGACGCCACTGCGCCCTGCCCTCCCCCGGGGCTGCGTAAACAAGGAGATCGGATGTCTCGGGCGCGTTCCTGGGAGCTGCTGTCATTGCGGAGGGGAGGGGGGAGGTAGTAGAAAGAGACCTGGGAGATTGGGGAGCCCTCCCCTGACCCTAGATCACCGGTACCATCTCTTAAGCTTCCCTCTCCTACTCGTGGGTCCACACCTCCAGACCCTTGTCTCTGTCCCTGAGCTCTCTTGGACCCCTCCGTTGTTTGCAGATGGTCCTTTTCCTTTTCCCAAACCCCCTTCCTGAGCCCCGGTTTTCATCCTCCCACTTCTGGGCTCCCATCCCTGCCTTCTTAGGGAGGGGGATTCAGCAGGGAAGGATGAGAATACAAGGACAGTCGAGAAGCAAGGGAAATAAAGGGACTTTGGAGGAATTCAAAGGAGAAAAGGTGAGGGGCTGAATAGGAAATTGAGCAGGAGCCCCTAGAAATAGGGACTGAAGAGAGTCCTTGGGAGGGAGAGCAAGGCATGGTGTTCTCTGATCTCACAGTCCTGATGTGAAAACAAGCCCTGGCCTGGGAATCCAGACACCTGGGTTCCAGTGCTGACTTTGCCAATGGAATTACAGAATGCTAGAACTGGGCAGAACCTTATTATAATATTGATGATTGAAGGTGGAAGGTGGAAAGAGCCCTTCTGACTCAGGGACTTTAGAATAATAACAATTTACAAGTCACCTGCTTTTCTCATTTGGTCTTCTAAACAATCCTGTGAGGTAGGTCTTATTGTCCCCATTTTACAGATGAGGACACTGAGGCTCAGGGAAGTTGTGATTTGCCCATTGTCACAATAGTTGTGTCAGATCCCAGTCTTTCTGACTCTAACTCTATTCATGACATTACAAAATTACATCACTCTGCAAAAGAGATACAAGGGACCTTATCTAGTCCAATTTCCTCATTTTATAGATGGAGACACAGCTTAGAGATATAAAAGGTCTTGTCCAGGGTCACAGAGCAAATAAATGGCAGAAAATGAAGACACAGACCTCTAGATCCCCCAGTTACTGCCCCAGCAGATTGGGGATTGCTGGTGAGGACAATGGGCATAAAAGGGTAAAAATACTTTGGCTTCCCTGCAGAGCTGTGCTTCTCAGACAATGCCCTTGGCTCTACTCCCAGCTCCTTTGGCCTCTCTTCCCTTCCCCCCGCCCCCCAGACCCTGTGTTTCTTATCTGCTTTTTTCCACAAAAATCAATCCTCTTTATCAAACTATTTTGAGAAGCCCTGTCAGTGGTCCCCTAATATTGTAGTCCTAAGAGCCATTAGGGGGCACTGCTTACCTACTGAGATCACCCTGGGAGCTAGGCACTTATATAAAACTGGAAACTGGTCTTTTCTTTCAGTCTTAGAACCACTTCAGAGCTAGAAGAGACCAGCACTCAACCCCTGGTTGCATTATCGGCTTTTACATAATTTCTCTGAAAATTTTGAATCTATCATTCACTTGCTTTGTCAAGCCCCATGGGTAAAGTGAGTGCACTAGACTAGGTGACATCAAAGGCCTCCTCTAGTCCTAAAAATCAGGAGAATGGGCTAAGAACAAGGCCTGTGGTGAACAGCTCATGGAGCTGGGCAGGGTCAGAGTGTCAATCAACGAACACATGTGAAGTATCTGCTATGAACCAGACACTGTTCCATACAAAGATAAAAAGCAATCACTGTCCTCAAGGACCTACAGAGGAGACAACACTTACAGGTTGTTGCTTTAAAAAAAAAATTGGGGGGAGGCAATTGGGGTTAAGTGACTTGCCCAGGGTCACACAGCTAGTAAATTTGAGAGGTTTGGATTTGAACTCGGGTCCTCTTGACTCTAGGGCCAGTGCCACCTAGTGGCCCAACACACACAGCTTTTCCAAACTTCTGCCCCAAATGAGAAAAAAGCCCTTTTCAGGATCAGGGTTATCCCACATGGAAAGGATAGCTGGGGTCCCCTACCCCGATGGCATCTGGTACAATGTCCTCTTTTTATAGTTGAGGTAACTGAGTCTCAGGAAGGAGGCCACACAGGCTATACTCAAAGCCCAAATGTAAACCCAGATCCTCTGAGACCTAGAATCCTAAAGAAGATCCAAGTTCAAATCCTGAGTGGAACACTTACAAACTGTATTACCCTAGGAATGTCACTTAACCTTTCTGTGCCTCAGTTTCCTCACCTGCTAAACGAGGGGATTAGAATCAATGACCCCAGAGTCCAGACCCCAGCTCTCTTTTCAAGGGCACCAAGTTGCCTGTTCAGCTAAGTCAGCGTGGGTCTTTCCAATCCCATCTCCTCCAGAAATCTAGGGAGCTTTCTTTTCTACAGGGCTCTAGGATTTATTTTCCTGACAAATAGCCCTATGACATTCACAGGCCGAGGGTTATTAGCCCCATTTGACAGATGAGGAAGCTGAAGGAAGACAGAAATGACTTGCCCTCCTTCCAGGAGGGACCGGAGGAAGCCTTTCTGAGCAGTCTCTCTCTCCTCTGTGCTCCTTCGTCCCTTACCGGCTGCCTCCCTCATCTGGCCCTTCTTGCAACCTAGCTTTGATTCACTGAATGCATATAAGTATGGGGGGAGGGGACCCTGCCTATTACAGGGTGTCACTTGGAGACTGAATGAGCAGCCACTCCCAATATCATGCCTTGCTAGGAAAGGATGGATTCCCTCCAGCTACCTAGTAGAGGATCTGAAGGCTCAGGGCTCACCATCCCCCCACCCTAGGGAAGGGGGGTGATAAGACAACAAAGCCCCGGGGGAAAAGATAGAGCAGAGGACTCCCTCCAGCCCAAGCATTCTTGATCTTGACCAAGCAACTATACCCATTTCTTGGATGAGGAAACTGAGGCCCACAGTTGGTGGGGAGGGGTACTTGTAAGCGCCTATACATACAGAGAACACATATGCTAACACATAGTAATATATGCCCAACGCAACCCTGTTATACTCAGGGCGCACCCTCATCTGAAGAGTCGCACAACACATGCATACATGCACAAACATAAATAATCACATCTACACAGAACTCAAGCTATCCACACGCACATATATGGCTTTGTTCATACGCATACACAGGACGCATACACACAATATCCCCACTCCCCAATACGCGGCTATCCAGACCAAAACCTGTCGTATATCCAGACGGTACCGAGAGCGACACGTTCACATATTCACTGCACACACATTCACACGTCCCGGACATACGCTAACGCTCACAACTGCGCGCGCACACACAGATTTACCTACAGAATCTCAGACACACACAGACTCCCACACACAATCTCCAACCATCAGCCAGTGTGCGTGCCTGGCTCGCCTCCCTCCTTTCCCCTCCCACGCCGCCCCCCCCAGGGCTCTCACCCTCCTCCGATTCCCCCTCCCGCTCGTCTTCTCCACAGCCAATCACCGAGGGAGGGAGGCCCGGAGGCCTGGCCCCGGGGGGTATATGAACCTTCCCGGGGACTCCCCCAGGCATAGTCAGAGACTGGGAGGGAGAGGGAGAAGTAGCTGGAGAGGGAGAGAAGGAAGGAGGAAGGGAGAGGGAGGGAAGGTGGGTGGGAGAGCCCAGCTGGGCCTGGGTAGGGGCTAGGGGTGTGTTGGAGGGTGGGGATGGAGCTGAGAGTCCCCAGGAGGCGGGGGGCCCAGGAGCCTGTAGCCACCTTCCTCCGGGACCCGAGCACAGGGCGCATCTACAGGCGGGGGCGACTGCTGGGCACGGTAAGGGCTGAGGGCAGAGAGAGTCCTGGGGGCCTGGGGACACTGCACTCCTAGGTCCCTGGGGGTCAGAGAGAGAAGGATGGGGATGAAGAGGCATAAATGGGGGCAAAGCAGCGAGGGAGAGGGAGTCCTGGCAGGGGAGAGAGGGGAGGGGAGGGGAGGGAAGCCAGTACTCAGAGGGGCTAGCCTTGGATGATTTCTTAAGTCTTTTCCAGCTCTCAATTCTCATATATTGGCTGGCCCACTTT
>NW_027186356.1:208831-211357 GCF_028583685.1 Petaurus breviceps papuanus | reverse complement strand
GTGTGTGTGTGTGTGTGTGTGTGTGTGTGTGTGTGTGTGTGTGTGTGTACACATGTAGGTGATCAGCTGAAAGGCCCAAGCTCACAGCTGTCCAGGTAAAGGACCCTGGGAAGACCCATGCAGGTGCAAATAGGCAATGGGGGAAGTGTATGCAGTAGCACTTGTACAAATGTGTTCGTGTGTGTGTGCATGAATGCATGCATGAACCCCCCTCCTTTCCCCCTGCCCCTCCCTGAGTATGCACCTGCTTGAGGTCAGAGGCTAAGGAGTCCGAGGCAGGGTCTGGGTGAGTGGTGTCTTCGATGCTTGTAATGTATCTCATGTCCCCTGTGACTCCCCCTCTCCACCACAGGGTGCCTTTGGCAGATGCTACAAACTGACCGACATGTCGACCAATAGAGTCTTCGCCCTCAAGGTGGTACCCCGGGGAAGACTGAGTGGGCTGGACCAGTGGGGGAAGGTAACTCCCCCTGCCCCTTTTCAGAGACTTTCCCCCAACCCCATCCCTGATCCTCCATTCCTAGCCATAATCCTAAATCCCTAGTTCCCTTTGCCTGATCCCTGTCCTTACTGGAGGTATTTCCATCCCTAATACAGTGATCCCAATGCCTGACTTCCATCATCCCTGATTTCCCGTTCCCATCTCTGATCTCTCCCATTGCTTATCTCTCCTATTCCTGATGCCTCATCCCCATTACCAATCTGCCCATTTCTGACTCTTCCTCATTCATCTTCCTATATATTCACCAATCTCTGATCGTCTCTATTGTCCTCATCACTGACCACATTCAGCCCATCTCGAATCTCCTTCGTCCCTAAGTTGCCCATCCTTAATTCCCTCATCCCTTCTCTCCCTCCTCCATGAATCCCCGAGCTCCCTCACCATCACTGATCCTTTTCCCACCTCTGACTTCCCTTCATCCCCATCACTGATTCCCCCATCCATGACTCTCCCAACCCCAGCGTCATCACAGATCTCCGTTCCCATCACTGATTTCTCTATTTCCATCCCTGACCCCCACATCTTCCCCCTCCCTGACCCTAGGTTCCCAGCCTCTTCAGTCCTTCCCCCAGCCCCATCATGCTTCCCTTTCTGCCCCACAGAGGGGGCCGCCTTCTCGCCGGCAGGTGGAACGAGAGATTGAGCTCCACAGCCAGCTGAGGCATCGGAATGTGGTTGGCTTCCACGGGCACTTTGCTGACCAGGACAATGTCTATTTGGTGCTAGAGTACTGCAGCCGGAAGGTGAGGGCCTCCTCAGCCCTAACTTCCCAGGCCCATCTCTTAACCACCTCATCTCCTCCTTCCCTGGCCCTTCATCCTTAGCACTGATATCTCCACCCATCCCTGACCCCCATCCCACCTCTCCATCCTCTCCCCAAACACTAATCTCTCCCATCTCTGATCCACCTACCCCGACCCCCAACCAAATTTATCTTTAATTCCTCTCTGCTGAAGCAGGTGGGTGGTACAGTGGTGGGGCACTGGGTCTAGAGTCAGGAAGATGTAAGTTCAAATCTGGCCTCAGACGCTTATTAGCTGTGTGACCCTGGGCAAGTCACTTAACCTCAGTCTGTTAAGTTTCCTGAAAAATGGGCATAACAGTACCTACCTTGCGGGGTTGTTATGAAGATCAAATACTACAATATTTGTAAAGTTTTTAGCACAATGCCTGACATACAGCAGGTGCTATATAAATGCTCATTCCCTTTCCATCTCTTCCACCTCCAGCTCTGGTCCTCCCTTAGGATGCAACCAGAGTGGGCCTCCCCAAGGCTGAAAGTCAGGAAACCTGGGTACCATTCCAGCTCAGTCACTGATTCCCTGTGTGACCTTGAACAAGCTCTTGCTCCTCCCTGAGGCTCAGTTTCCCAATCTTTAAAATGGGGATAATACCCTCTGCCCCTGGACTGTTGTGAGGAAAGAGTGGACATAAAGGCCCTTAGACTGGGGGAATGGGGGTAGGTGGGAAGATTCAGAAGAGCATCTCACCATATCGAGCCTCTTCATTCCTCCTTCCCTTCCTTTTCCTTCCTTCCTTCTTTTTCTTTCCTTCCTTCCTTTTTTCTTTCCTTCCCTTCCTTCTTTCTTTTGCTTTCCTTCCTTTCCTTCCTTCCTTCCATGTTCCTTCCCTCTCTCCTTCCTTTCCTTCCTTCTTCCTTCCTTCCTCCCGTCCTTTTTCTTTCCTTCCCTTCCTTCTTTCTTTTGCTTTCCTTCCTTCCCTTCCTTCCCTCCTTCCTTCCTTCCTTCTTTCTTTCTTTCTTTCCTTCCTTCTTTCCTCCCTCCCTCTCTCCTTCCTCCCTCCCTTCTATCTTCTTTTTTTCCTTCCTTCCTTCCATGTTCCTTCCCTTTCTCCCTCCTTTCCTTCCTTCTTCCTTCCTTCCTTCCTTCTTTTTCTTTCCTTCCTTTTTTCCTTCCTTCCCCCTACCTTCCTTTTTTCCTTCCCTTCCTTCTTTCTTTCGCTTTCCTTCCTCCCTTCCCTTCCTTCCTTCCTTCCTTCCTTCCTTCCTTCCTTCCTTCCTTCCT
>NW_027186356.1:200766-208821 GCF_028583685.1 Petaurus breviceps papuanus | reverse complement strand
CCTTCCTTCCTTCCTTCCTTCCTTCCTTCCTTCCTTCCTTCCTTCCTTCCTTCCTTCCTTCCTTCCAGTCCTTGGCCCATGTCCTAAAGGCCCGGAAGACGCTGACTGAGCCCGAGGTCCGCTACTACCTACGGGGCATTGCAGCTGGTCTGCACTACCTCCACCAGCAGGGCATCATCCACAGAGATCTCAAGCTCAGTATGTGGAGGTGAAGGGGCGGGAGGAGGGGAGGGAGTGGCAGAGCTGCCAGGGACGTTCTGGGTGGCTTGTGAGCAACCTCAACCCTTGCCCCCCACACCATCACTCAGGCCATCACACATGCACCCACCATGTCACACACAGACCATGTCACACATGTATGCGCCATCACACTTGATCCCTTCCTTCTGTAGGTAATTTCTTCATTACTAAGAACATGGAGGTGAAGGTTGGCGACTTGGGACTGGCTACAAAAGTGGGACCTGGGGGGCACTGCCATGGGTAAGTGTGTGTGACTGTGTATCAGTGTGTGTGTGTGTGTGTGTGTGTGGCTTGTGTGCCAGTGGAGTTGTATTTGGGATCTTGTGCAAGTGTGCATTGTCAGTGTGGCTTTGGGTGTGACTGTATGCTCGTTACTCTATGTGCCAGGATGTGTCTGGGTCTGTGATGTACAAATGTATGCTCCTGTGGGACACCCTTCAGTCTGGGGTGGGTGCTGTCAGTGCCTCTGTCTTTCTCCCCAGGGGGCTCTGTGGGACTCCCAACTACCTGGCCCCAGAGGTTGTCTCCCGAAAGGGCCACTCCTTCCGGTCGGACATCTGGGCTCTTGGCTGTATCATGTGAGTACTGAGCATATGGGAGTGGGACTGAAGGTCTGTGCACATGTATATGTGTGCATAGCTGTAAACGCAGAGTTGCTGGGAGCTTGGGGCAGGGTCCATTGAAGGCTTATTACATTAGTACCCCTTCCTCACCCCAGGTACACAGCACTGACGGGCTTTCCCCCCTTCAAGGCCAGTCCACTGCCTGAAATGTATCAGAACATCCGCAATGCCCACTATCCTGTGCCCACTCACGTCTCACCCAATGCCCGAAGGCTCATTGCCCGCTTGCTGGCCCCCAACCCTGCTGACCGGCCCAACCTTGACCAGGTCCTGGAAGACGATTTCTTCACCCAGGTCAGGACCACATCACACCTGGGTGTGGTATGAGAACACATGGTGTGGGAACGTGGGCTCAGCCAGTTAGGTGAGGTCCTTCCTCCTCCAAGAGGGGCTGAGGCCTGAAAGACCCACATATTCCTGTTGTGGCTCAGGCCAATAATGACCCAAGCCCTTTCACTGCCCTTCGTGAGTGGCAGCACAGTGCCATATTAATCAACTGATCAATGAACACCAAGCATTTATCAAATGCCTGATCTGTGCCAGAAGCCCAAGGAGAAGGACTGGACATGGGATCAGGGGAGCCCTAAGTTCAGATTCTGCTTCTAACAATTGATTTTGGTTGAGTCACATCCTTTCAACCTCAGTGTCCTTATCTGTAAAATGGGGGTAGTAATGGCTGTGCCACCTCCCTCACAGAGCCTCGAGGCTCAAACAGGAGTGGTCAGTATAAAGTGCTGCCTGCCTGAAGGGCTGTATAAAGGGCAGCATTGCTGTTGTTATCGTCATTATGATGATTATTGCTGTATTTCTCTGTGTTTGGGAGAGAAGAATGTGCATCTCTTACAGAGAAGGAAATGGAGGCCCAGAGGCCAGTCACAAGGCTAGTGAATGATCTCTTAGGTTTAGAGCTGGTTAGAGACTTCATTTCACAGGTGAGGAGACTGAGGCCAGAGAAGGGGGAAGGGCATAGCATCAAAGCACTAAAGACAGAAAGGCCCTCAGAGGACATCTAGTCCAACCCTCCCATTTTACAGATGAGCAAACCAGGGCCCAGGAACAGCCAGGTAGTAAATGGCTGAGACAGGATTTGAACTCAGGTTCTCTTAACTCCAGAGCCAAGTCCTCCTGATCCTCTGTGAGGAGAGACTTTTTTTTTTGAAGCAATCAGGGTTAAATGACTTTTCCAGGGTCACACAGTTAATTACAAGTCTGAGGTCAGATTTGAACTCAGATCCTCCTGACTCCAGGGCTGATACTCTATCCATTATGTCACCTAGCTACCCTTAGGAACTTTTCCACTACCTGTCATTGACTTTATTCTCTTCACTGATAGCTCTACGCCCTTCTTTCCCCTGCAGGGCTTCACCCCAGACCAATTGCCTCCGAGGTCCTGCCACACAGCACCCATCTTCACCATCCCCCAGCCTTTGGACAAACTCTTTCAGAAGGCTACACAACTGTTCCTGGCTGTGGCCCAGCGCCGGGCCCCACGTGAGTTGTGTGGGTGTGGAAGAAGAGGCCACATTCCCAAGGCTAGTTCCTGTGCCTAGCTGCCAGGGGCAGACCAGAGACACCACCCTCGATCACCTCTTCTCTCCCCCCTCCTCGCTTTCCAGGATCATTTGTCCCAAAGATGCCAACAGCTCCAGCCCCAGAGGACCCCCCAAAGATTCCCAGGGAGGCAGCCACTGAGGTGAGAGACCCAGGATATTGGCCATATTGGTCACATATGATCCAAAGGTGCTTCTGTCCCTCATTCTTTCTTTTTCTTTTCTTTTTTTTTTTGGGGGGGGGGAGGCAGAGCAATTGGGATTAAGTAACTTACCCAAGGTCACACAGCTAGTAAGTGTCAAGTGTCTGAGGCCACATTTGAATTCAGATCCTCCTGACTCCAGGGCCAGTGCTCTATTCACTGTGCCACCTAGCTGACCCCCTCATTCTTTCTTATGACTCTTCCCATTAACAGTCTTTATATTCCTCAGTTATAAGATGGGGTGGTAGAGGGTGACCCCTAAGTTTCCTTCCTACTCTAATAGGCTCTGCTCTCTCTGACAGTTCTTGTTGTGAGATCTCTTCCACCTCTGACACCCTATGTTCTAAGGGCTCTCCCAGCTCTGACATTCTCTGTTCTAAGGGCCCTCCCAGCTCTGACATCCTGTGTCCTAAGGGCCCTCCCAGCACTGACATCCTGTGTTCTAAGGGCCCTCCCAGCTCTCACATCCTATGTCCTAAGGTCCCTTTCAGCTCTGACATGCTGTGTTCTAAGGTCCCTTCCAGTTCTGACATTCTGGGTTGCAAGGGCCCTCTCAGCCCTGACATTCCACGTAAGAGCCTATCACTGTCTAAGATAGTAGAGGAAGGAGAGGAGAGTTTGGTACAGGTTTCCAAAGGGAACTGCCCCTCAGAGGATTGGATGGGGTTCTCAGCCTGGAGCAGTACAAAGAGCAGAGCCCAGGCCTAGGAACTAGGAGACCTGGGTTCTGGTCCTGCCTCTGTCATAATTTGATGTGTGACCATGGGCCAGTCACTACCTCCCTGATGTCAGTTTCCTCACCTGAAAATGGAGGGTAATAACACCTGGACTCTGCCTCATATGATTATCCTAAGGAAAGACCTTGCAAATTGTTAGGAATTGAGCAGTTGGGTGGCCCAGTGCATAAAATGCTGAAACTGGAGTCAGGAAAACCTGAGTTCAGATCCAGCTTCAGACACTTGCTGTGTGACCCTGGGCTAGTTACTTAACCTCTGTCTGCCTCAGTTTCCTCAACTGTAAAATGGGGATAATAACAGCACCTTCCCTCCAGGGTTGTTGATCCAATGTGATGATCATTGTAAAGCACTTAGCACAGTGCCTGGCTCAATAACTGCTTGTTCCTTTCCTATTCGTTGTTTAGGGCCTTTCTCATCCTCCCCACAAGGCTAAAGCTCCTGAGGGAGAAACTGATCCCCAAGTCCCCTATCTGGAGACTCCTATCCACCTTCTCCTACAGAGAAGCCTTAGGGGTCACCGGCCAGGCACAGAGGGTAAGCTGGCACTGATCTCTCCCTTCTTCCCCCTAGAAAGTTCCTCTTGCCTGAACCTGGGGAAAGGGCAAGAGACTGGAGGGAGGTGGAGGAAGGCCTTGTCCAGAAGTGTGAAGGCTTGGGAAGGGACGTCTGGGGAAGGGGGGAAGAGTCCTTGGTGCTGATACCAGCTCTGCCACTGACTTGGCTTGGGACTTTGGGCAAGTCACTTAATCTCTAGGGTCTCCATCTTTCCATCTACAAAATAAGCTGAACCTCAGATTCCTTCCTGCTCTAAAAAAATATTCCATGCAATTCTGTGACTGGCCAAGACCACAGCTAGATTGTGTAACCATGCTTGGCTGTGGTAGCTAGTAGTGAACAAAATCTTGGGTGCTTCTGGGTTCCAAGACTCCCTGAGTATGCTAAGCTGGTTCAGAATCTCACAAATAGAAGAGATCTGACACCTACCTGGGCAAGAACTCTCAACAGTATTTTATTTTGTTTAGGCAATCAGGGTTAAATGACTTGCCCAGGGTCTCACAACTAGTGCCACATTTGAACTCAGGTCCTCTCTATCCACTGTGCCACCTAGCTGCCCCCTACAATGTTTTTGATAGCAGTAGCCCACTCTCCTCTTGAACACTTCTAGCAACAGGGAACTCATTATCTTTCTTTCCTACTTCTCCAGAGTCCCCAGGGATCCCAGGTGATGGGGTTGAGGTGGCTACCAGGCTCCTACAGAATTGCCTGAACTTTATGCCGGCAGGTAAGGCCCCCCCCCAAATCCCCATCCTCATTCCCCTTCCTAGACACGTTCTACTATGTGACCTTGGATCCTCGGGCATTTAGACTCAGACTGGGCCCCCTTCCTCCACTGTAGGATGAGGGAGTCGAATGCGTTGATTTCTGACATCCTGATTAGCTCTAAGTCCTCAGTCTTTGGAGACTTGGCACCCTTCCCTCTTCTGTCTGCTAAAGCTTTCACTCTGGTGGCCCAGCTCCTGGGATGCTACGATGCTACCCGAGGGGAGAACTGCTTGCTCACCTTGTCCTCCCTGTGTTTAGGGGAGCAGGACCCCCCAGGGCGGCAGCAGCCGGTACTGTGGGCCACCAAGTGGGTGGATTATTCTAACAAGTACGGCTTTGGTTATGAGCTCTCCGATGGCAGCACTGGGGTCCTTCTCTGGGACGGCACCCACATCGCTCTCCATCCGGCCCTCGGGTGAGTCCCTGGCCCTTATGTCCATGGTGGGGGGGGGTCCTCCATCTCCTCCATCCACTGACTCCCATGCTTGTCCCCTGGGAAGGGGCATTGTAACCTGAGATCTTTCCCCCCTCGTCAGCATTACATCTACTTCTGGGTCCCCTCCCACAGGTGCATAAGCTACTCTCCTGTTCAGGGTGAGGTGGTGACCTTTACCTGGAGGGATATTCCTGACTCCCTGGCCACCAAAGTGGCCGTGCTGCAACTTTTCACCCGCTACATGCAGCGGTGGCTGTTAGAGGTGAGGCTGGCTCCAGCGGGCATGGGGAGGGGCGTCGGGTGCCCTTCCTGTCTTTCCAGCCCTTGGCTCCCTTGCTCTTACCCTCCCTACAGGGTGGGAATCTTCCTACACAGCCCAGTCTGAACCCTGGCCCTGGCTTCTCCCTGCTCCACTTTCTCAAGTCAGACCAGGCCCTGCTCCTGCTCTTCAGCAACCAGACAATGCAGGTCGGGAGCCCAGGGGGAGGAAGGAGGGAGAGGGGAGGATCCTCCCTGCTGGCACAGCCCAGCTCTGGCCATAGCTGCCCTGTCCCTGGGCAAGGGTCCCCAAGGTCACACAAACCACCAGGAGGTATCAGGAATAGCAGAAACACCCGGGGCAAGGAGTAATTTCTGATAGTAACTAGATGTGTGACCTTAGACAAGTTACTTGGCCTTGCTGGGACTGTTTTTATCATCCATAAAATGAGATTACTATCCAGAATGCTTCCCCACTCTAAGATGCCCCCAGTGAGAGGGAACCTCTGGGACATCATCCTGGGGCAGCACAGGATGGAGGGAGAGGGGAGCAGGGGTCCCTATGACCAGCTGGTGACTACTCCCACAACTGCCCTTGGCATCAGCTTTGGGCCCCAGTTACTACGGCAGGATACAGAATGGGAGGGGTTACTGTCTTTTGCTACCCATCTGTGCCAGGTCAACTTCTACCATGACCACACCAAACTGCTCCTGAATTGGGCTGGAGAAGAACCCCTGCTCACCTACATTGACCAGGAGCGGCGGGCCTCCTCGTACCCACTGGGCATCCTGCAGTACCAAGGCTGCAATGAGGCCCTGCACCAGCGCCTTTGCTACACCTTCCACCTGCTCCGGACCTTCTAGCGCCCTATCCTTGATCCTCGGGGGTACCAGGGTGAGGAGGCGGGGGTCTGCAGGGTGGCTGCCTAAAACCCAACAATGAGAAGAAGCCAGAAAAGCTGCGTGAGGAAAAATTGCAAGTAGGGGACTAAGGGGGCAAAGGGCACCAGAAGTACAGAGGGTCAGGGAAGGTTGGGTTGGGATGAGGGATTCAGGGAGAAATGGAAACTAGGAATACTGAGGAGAGGTGGCTTGCTGAAGAAGAGGATGAAGGCAGAGTTTGGGGTGGGCCAGGTGTAAGGAAAATTCAAGAGAATTCTCTGGAAGCTTCAGAGACTTTCTTGGCCAACACCTTCATTTAACAGATGGCCATTTAACTGAGGCCCAGAGAAGGGAAGGGATTTAGCCGAGGACACAAAGAGTGAAAGACCCAGAACTAGAACCCAGGGCTTCTCACTCTCAGTCTACTGGCCTATTCCCTACCCCATGCTGCCCAACTTCCAGGAAAACCAGTAGTTATTGAGGCTGGAGTGAGAGCCAAACAGATGGGCAGAACCAAAGGCATGTGGCAGGGGAGCTCTAGCAGCTTCCTTTGGCCACCATGGACCCACTGAGGTCAGGGCTGGTATAGGCCCGGTACCAAGATTGGGCTGAAAAAAAAAAAAACCCAAGATGAAATTTAACAGGCAAAAATGCAAAGCTCTGCTCTTGGGTTCAAAAAATTAACTACGCAAGAACAAGATAGGAGAGATGTAGCCAGAAAGATCACGTGAAAAGGGTCTGGGGGTTTTAGTGGACCACAAGGACTGTATAAAGCAACACAGACATTGTAGCCCCCAAAGATTGGTACAATCTTGGGTTGTATGAGAGAAAAGATCAGTAAAAAGGAAGAAGATGGGAGACATGCTGACCTCTGCCCTGGTCGGACATCTAGAGGGCAGTGTTCAGATTTAGGAAGGACAATGGTAAGTTGGAGCGTATCTGAAGGATGGACAGCACAATGAGGGGGCCTGGAAAGTGTGTCATACCAGATCAGCTAAAGGAACTTGGGGGTGTTAGCCTAGAGGAGAAAAGATGTGGTCGGGGGAGGGGATGGGAGAGACTGCCTCCTGGTAGGGGTCACCCTGTCTCTGGAGGTCTTCAAACTTGTATTTGTTGGGAATGTCATCCTAGATACATATTGCAGGGAGGGGGCCTCTGTTTCATCTTATGGCTGATTAAATACTCAGTGTGGGAGAGGGGATGATGGGACAGGTAATCCTGTGGATCCCTGATGGATTTGGCTTGGAGTAGGCAGGCCCAGGCCAAAAGGGCAAGGTGGGAGCTGAAATGGGCTGAGGGCATCTTGCAAGGTGCCCACACTGGACTGAGTGTCTTCTAAATGGTCTTTTTCATTAAAAGAGAAAGCTGGGATTGGATCCTGTTGTCTGTTTGGGAGGGTGGGACAAGATGGGAAAAGGTACTGCTGGCCAGGGAGGAGAGACCTCCTCTTCCAAAGGGTCACTGCACCTAGGGGACAGTGACAGCCAGAAGAGTTGTTGGAATCTCTTAGAACCCTTGGGTCCTATTACAACCTGACGTCAATGATCAGGGTTCAAAGGAGCCCAGAGGATCTCACAGGATCACTCTAGACTTTGTGATCTGCCTGGTCTCATCCGAGCTTAGTGTTTGGAAGCCTGGGCAGTAAGATGGGAGAGGGGAAAGAGTACTGGGTTTGGAGCCTAAAAAGGGTTCTCTGCATCTACTTATGTGACCTTAGGACAGTCCCTTTCCTTCCTCAAGCCTCAGTTTCCCTATCTGTAAACTGTCTCTTAAATGACCTCCAAATTCCTTTCCAGCTCTGAG
>NW_027186356.1:104693-200756 GCF_028583685.1 Petaurus breviceps papuanus | reverse complement strand
GGGGGGCGGGGAGGAAGAGACAGTTTACAACAGGAAATCCCACTTGTCGGCCCTGTCAATACATGCTCCCCTCAGTTTTTCCCCACAGGAATTGGTGCTGGCCAGGGAGCAAGGCCAGCTGAGGGAATACTGGAGGTCAGGGGATGTAAAATATTAATGGAACCATGCTGGATTTTTCAAAAACCCATTCCATGAGAGGGGAGTCAGGGCCAAAGCAGGACGTCTGAGCTCAGCCTCTGAGCTCTGCAGGGATTTCTCCAAAGGTTTTGTTTCCCCTGCCCTGGTCCTATCCGCGCCAAGTCAGGGCTTTTAATATCTGTCTGGGCTGGAAATAGCCAAATAGTCAGGGCCTGAATTCCTGACTTAGCTGGGCAGCCCTGAGCTGTCTGAGATCTAGACAAGGGTAGGGTAGGGCTGGCCTCAAAGGTGACCCATGCGGGTCATGAGCTGGTCAGAAGGCAGAGAGAAGAGTAGGCTGTACTCTCCACCAGCCTTGCTAATGGGCCTTCAGTTGTTGTCCACTCATGTTTGTGGACGTCCTGGGATGGTTCTGGATTCTGGCTCCTACTGGCTTCCAAAGCCAGAATCCAGTATAAGATGAACCAATGGTCTGCTCCAGAGGTAGGGGAGGGGGCCATGGAGGGTGATCATATTCTTGTAACAGGAGGGGACAAAGTCTCAAGACCATTCCAGAGTGGTCCCAAATCCAAAAACCCAACTTGTTAAAAAAAAATAGATTGTGATCAGATGACAAAAGGGGGTTGGGAGGTTGGTCCTTGACTTATATGATCCAGCTTCAGAGCTAGAGGGGACCACCTCTTGTCCAAAGGGGCAGGAACAGACCTCAAACATACTTGAATTGCCTGTTAAAACCAAAGGGTGTGATGGGAGGAAGCCCAATCTCTTGAAGACTTTACCAGCAGAACCCAAGATCTGAGCTCCTACCAAGCTGGAAATGCTGGTATTGTGCTTACGAGTAGTCAGAGGATCATTGTGCTTAAGCATGAAGCATATGTTCTCCTGGGGAATCGGGGTCTCAGGGCACATGTTGTTCAAGGAACCCAGACCAAGACCAAAGCAAGAGAGGGTTGTGATCAGATTTGGTGAAGGGAGGATAAAGGAACACCCTCCCCCCAGGGCCTGCACAGATGAAATCATGAACGCTCAAAGCTCATGTCCAACCACCCAGAGATTTCTCCAAACCCTTCTACAATCTGTATCTATTTTGCTTGGGAACCAGATTGCCATTGTGATTCCTCACAGGACAACCACTAATGGGTCCCAAGGTCTTTTTTTTTTTTCATTTCAAGGGTCTCCATACATGTAGTGTTGGGGTCTGGGAAATACTACCCTTGATTCTCTCTTTTTCCATCATGAAACAGTCTTAGAACTGGGGAGCCCCTTTGTGATCATGGTGTTATGTAAGGAGCCTTGGGGTGGCAAAATAAGGCTTCAACCTGACTCTTCCACTTATGATCTTGTAGAGGTCACTTAGCTTCACTCTTTGTTTCCTCCATCTGGAAAGTGGGTATAATAACCCCTTCGATGCAGACCGAAGGGGTGTTGTGATGATCAAAGGAGAAAGGAGATAATAAAGTACATTTGTAAGCTAGTTAGCTAAATAAAAGTATGCTATTCTAATCACTGGCTGCAACCCTTTCCATTTATAGATGGGGAAACCAAGGCACAGAGGGCAGTGACACCTGTATTACTAACCTGTTGGGATTGCTGTAAAGACCCCGAAAAGGGAATGTGTGTAAAAAGATCTTGGTAAAAGCATGCTAGGACTGCAAAGTAATGAGATGCGTATTTTCACCAGAAAATAACAAATTATCTGTCCAAATGTGTTTGTCTGTCAAGTAGGATATTTCCCAGTGGATCATAAGGTGCTTAAGGGCAGATATCATTAGACACACTTTGTTTCTGATCATTTCCATTCAATAGATGTTTATCATAAAGGGTTCCCAGCTTGCTCGTAATTTTTTATGTTGCTTTAAGGTTTACAAAGTACCTTCCTCATTCACTGGGGGAATGGAACACAAGTGTTATTTCCCATTTTACAGACTAAGAAATAGAGTCTTGGAAAAGTTAATAGATGCAAAACTACTGAGTGTCCAAGTCAGAAATCTGACCCAATCCCCTGGCCTTATTTATCCAAATGGAGTTCCAATGCCTTCACATTCTCTCAGAAGCCAAATCTACCATGAAAATGCAGGGGAAAGTTGAGATCCTCCTCTAAAATGGGCCTGGGCTATTGATTTGGTTCCCAGAGAGGGGCCAATGATTCTCTTTTCTCAAAACAGGACCCACTGAAAAGCTCAGTCCCTAAAGGGTCACAGTTGATCTCTCCCCCCTCCCAGGGAAGCTCCAGGTTCTCCTGTTACAGGCTGGCCCTGGAGGAGGTGGGTCAGGAGGCAGTAACAGTAGAACCCACTCTAATCTTGCTCCGTAGGGGTCAAAGGGGGGGGGGCTGCACTTGGGCCACCGGGATGACCTCATGGAGACCAATAAATCCAGAATGGATTGAACACAATACATCTGAGCCATGCCAAGAATGTGGCTGTACTGGCTTGTGAGACGATAGTACATGTCTGGAGTGTTTGAGGGCTGACAGAAGGCATGGAGGGGCGACAGCAGACGGTGGTGCCCTGGGCTCGCTCAGAATAGCCACGGTACTAATATTGGACTGTGGGCACATTATAGCCCCCTGGAGTCTCGGAGAGGCAGACAGTGTTGGGAAGAGGCAGGGGGCAGTCTGCCAGACTGGCCTGACTCCTGGAGCTGAACACCCCCCAAATCAAGGCAGACACCCAGTAACTGGAGAAACTTACAAGCCAAAGTGACTAATGCCTGCCACCTGGAGGTGAGGAGAGGAATGACATGAACAAGGTACTGGGATTGGGGATGGCCAAACAAGAGTCATGTGGTAAGAGATTAAGAGCCAAGAGTAAACTAAGAGATCGTGGAGTCCAAACCTTTTATTTTGTAGAAGACAACACTCAGGTCATAAGAGGCTAAGTGATTTGCTTAAGGGTCTATAGATCCCTGATCCAATTCCAGATTATAGTCCAAATTTTCCATTAAAGCACATACCCCCAACTAACCAATGAGGTATATTAAAAAACGTCGCTTGGAGGGCCTCTGAACGTGGAGTGTCAGAGCTGGAAGGGACCTGAGAAACCACTGAGTCTAACTCATTTTAGACTAGTCACTTCATGGCAAAGCCAAGGGTCCTAGCCTCCAGTTTAGGGCTATCCACGGTACCATACTCCTTCCCCTAATTCCCCCAGGAGCTGTCAGAGCTCTCATGTAGCAGGGGCTGTGACAAATGTCAACAGCTCCATTTGGCTCTCCATGAGGAAGAGGCAGGTGTCATTTTAAGGAGCTGGGCTGGACCCATCTATAATCAGACAAGACACCTGGCCTCTGGAGTGGGCAGGCTGGAGCACAAATGGGCAAATTTGATGGAAAGCAGTATCAATCCCTTCCAGACAGGTCATCACTTTGCATTCACCGACCAGTATCTAATATGTTGCTAAGGCCTGTTCCTTTTACCTTGGTGATATCTCTTGGATGAGCCCCCTTCTCTCTGACACTGTCATCATCTCGGTACAAGGTCTCATCTCCTCACACCTGGACTACTGTAATAGCTTCAGGTGGGTCAGCTTGCCTCAAGTTTCTCCCCACTCCATTAAGCCACCAAAGTCATTTTCTTAAAGTGCAGGTCTCACCATGTCATCCCTTTACCCAATAAATTCCATTGCTTCCTTATCCCCTCCAGGATGAAATATAAAATCTTGTCTTTGGTCTTCAAAGTCCTTCATAACCTGACCCTCCATCCCCCCAACCCCATTCCCTGTCTTCTTATGCCTCACTCCCAGTCATATACTCTCTTCAATCCAGTGCCACTGGCCTCTTTGCTGTTCCACCAAGACACACTATTTCTCAACTCCTAGCATTTTTACAGGCTGGAATGCTTTCCCTCCTCATCTCTGCCTCCTGGCTCTCCTAGTCCCCCCTAAAAAACTACCTTCTACTGGAAGCCTTTCCCAATCCCTCTTCAAATTCAATTATTTTATTTTCAGGTACAAATTCTCTCCCTCCCACATCCCTCTCCCCCAACCTATTAAGAAAGCAAGACAAATAAAACCCATTACAAACTTGTATAGTCAAACAAAACAAATTCCTCCGTTAGCCATGTCAAAAAAAAAAGCTTCACTCTATACTGAGAGGATGGCCTCTATTTGGAAGTAGAGAGCATGCCAGGACCCTTTCTTTCCAGTCCCTTATCTCTGTTGATTATCTCTATTTTATCCAGGCGGTACATAGTCATTTACATATTAGACTGTGAGCTCCTTGAGGGCAGGGACTGTCTTTTATTTTCACTGTATCCCTAGTGCTTAGTACTATTTTTTTGACTGACAAGCCTGCAAAATCGTATTGGGAGTAGGGGAAATAGGTGTGGAAATAGCATATATTTCCCTATCCACTGATTTCCCCAAATAGGGATACAAGAGAATCCAGGCTCACATATTTGTGTGCTCACCCCACCCTCAGCTATGTGGGAAGGAAAAGTACCCCAAAGTGAGAGCCTGAAACTTAAAGAAACACTGCTCCTATCCCAAAAGATCCTTTTAGAAACCACTTTTTATTAGCAATAAGCACTTTACCAAAACACAACCAGCTTAACAAGCCAGTTTGACCTGAACCATAAAAATCTCAAAAGCACCATTCTTTGGGGGAGGCAAAGGAAAGGTTGGGGTACAGACTGACACTTGACTCCAAAGAGAAGGTTAGTAGGGGCCAACTGCACACCCAGAGGCAGATCCTTCAACCCCATAGTGCTTCCTGTAGAATGTAAGCTCATCGAGGGAGGGACTGTTTGGTAATTGTCAGTAGCCCTAGCACAATGCCTTGCATAAGACATGCTTAGTAACTGCAGAGTTGAACTAATAAGAGGACCTTTTTGGTAAGGCTGGAAGTCTATAGAGGGGCAAGTTTTACCAGCTTTAGTATCACATTCTCTCTCAGCAAGTTGATTTCAGCCATCTCCATAAAGCTGGTGCAGTCACGAGGCTCTGGAGGGTACATGGGGCAGCTGGGATTGTGGCCCCTGGCTACGGGCTGCTTCCTTTTCCCACCCCAGAATGACAGAGTCGATTCAACCTCAGTGCCAGGCTGGCATGGGACAGTGAAGCAGTCAGGGGCAAGTGGGTTCTGCCCAGTATTTCTTTTGAGAAAGAAAAGGAATAGACATGGGAGAGGAACTGGGCACCTTCCCAGCCTGGCATTCCTGACTGTACCACGCGCCTGCTTCCTGACCATGCAGCTGCTGCACCTGCAGCAGGGGGGAGGGACAAGGAGCACAGTCTGCAACTACAGTCTCTCACTGACTTGGGGTAGGAGTGGAGCCTGAATGAGACAGACTAGCACTCTAGCCTTGCCATGTCTAGAGGCTGGGGTGAAGGAGATAAGATGGCAGATAATCCTTTCTCCATGAGAGGGAAGCCTCTGGGGAGAGGAGGCTGTCCAGTGCTGACTCAGCGGCCTCACACCTGCCTTAGGTATTTTAAGCCATCCCCACTGAGCATGTGTTTCTCCTTTGGGATTTTGCTGAGTACCTGAGCCGGGCTTTCAATTCAGGCAATATACGTCAGGGCATTGGAAAAAAACCTTTAAGATGCTAGAAGGGAAGTGGAAGAGAAATGAGGTCGGGCAGAGGCAGCCAAAGACCCTTTGTAAAGAGGCCCATGTTTCTGGGCTTTGGGGGAGAGGGTGATTGGAGAGAACATGGGAAGATGGGGCCACATTCAGCTCCAGAGGTTCCAATATCTCTCCTGAGGAATGAACAATATGGGTACTGGGCAGGTGAGGTCACCAAAGATAGCACCCAAATCAAGCCTTTGCTATTCCCTTGAAGAATTCCTAGCAAAGAAGGCAGTAATTCTGGGGCCAAGCTATAACTTAGATAATACATTCTTTGCCTGTTTAATTAGAAGAAGGATTAAGAGGTGGAAGGACCGACCCTTAAAGATATAGTCCAATCTTATCATTTTGCAGATGGGGAAAACTGGTGCAGGAAAGGGAAGGGACTGCTCCGTGGTCATAGAGTCAGGATTCAAAACTCGTGATCTTCCCATGACCACTAGCTACCTTTCCCAGCTCCACCCAGCACGCCCCAGTCTCTTGAAACAGTCCCTCCCACCTGTTCCTAAGCACATCGGTGGCTGGCTGGGCAGGGTTCTAAAAGCAATCAATGCCCTCAGATTCCTTGTTCACTTCCCTGCTTAGGAGTTTTGACATCTACATCTTTAAAATAATAACAAAAACCAGCAGCAGGGCCAAAGGTCACAAGCCAGGGCCCCCACTGGCCTCCAGACTTTCCTGATGCCATGTGGCAGGACAAAGATCAATCAGCTGTGTTTGGACTGAGAAGGCTCAGTAGCAAAATGAATCACAGGTCACTCATTCACTGCAGGGTTCAGTAGGGTCTGGCTGGCATAAAAGGAGGGCAGTTGGACAGAGAAATGAATAGGGATGATCATGTCTCCTGACACCAGTACAACTGTAGTGTGGATTTGGTGTTTTGGACCAGAGGATTGTGGACATTACAACATTCAGCTGTGGTAGCCACAGAATCTAAAGGTAAGCACCTCACCTCCCTGGGACAGTGAAGACACCAGGGAGGCCAGATACTGACCCTTCAGACCCGCCCTCACTAGCTCTGACTAAGGAAAATAGGGTCTATGGCCTCCTGGTCAAGAGCTTTAGGAAAGGGCAGGGCAAATTAGGTACAATAGCCTCAAGGTCTGGGCACAAAACAGCCTTTACATCATACCACCCTGGCTTAGGAGCTGGATATGAATGAGTGACAGGGAAGGGAGGAGGTGGAAGAGGAGAACAAGACCCTCAACCCCCACCTCCCACCACTGGTCCATGGGCAGGTGATGGGAGGGGAGGCCACTCCCTTCCTCTGTGCCTTCCTTGCCAGCCTGGAGAGCTCAGATCTCCATTTTATAGGTGGATCTTGACTGCACTGTCAGCTATTTCTACCTTGGGGTCTGCTGAGACTAAGAAAGAGATGCTTAAGCAAAGGTTGGAGGAGTCATGGGAACTCCAAGCAACTGACTGAAAAAGCCATAGTAAAGAGAGAAAGGCACCATACTTCACCTTCATCATCAAGAACAGGGGGCTTAATTTAAGTCAAAAGATTAACTATGTCTCTATCTCTCGATATTCCTTGGTAAGGGGAAGGGGGACAAAGAGAAAGGGGATGTGTGGGTTTTTTAAACAATGAGGCCAAAACCTGAGTTATACTGTAGTCAGCTAAAAGCTACCAGACTCACAATGGTGAGGTGCCTGAGGCTGATGATCTGAGGTCATTATTAAAAATTGGTTCAGTTAAAGGCAGGAGGACCTTAGAGGCCAGGACCTGGCCTTGATCCCTCCCTCATGGGGTTTCCCATAGCAGGATAAGCATGCATGAGGCTGTGTTGAGAAGCAGAGGGGGTCAAGACTGCTTCAGCAATGAGGGTGCTGGATGGGAACATTCAATAGCCATTGATTTGCTATTAAGATGGGGGGGGCCTTAAAGATCACCTATCCCAATGTGAGGCCCAGAGAAGCTACAGTGAGTCGGGGCTAGACAAGGTGGAAGTGGTTGGGAAGAAAAGGGCACTCCAACTGCCTTCTGATGGAAATGGATTTGGTATGGCTTGGCTGCCGTTCCTTATACAAAGCCCTCCATCTTGGTTCTGGGCATTTTTTTCTGGCTGTCTCCCTTGCCCGGGACACTCTCCTTCCTCCCCAAGTCTTTCTCAATCCCTCTTACTCCCAGGGCTTCCCCTTTTGAGTACCTCCTGTCTATCCTGTCTGCATGTGGTTTTCCCCATCAGATTGTGAGCTCTTTAAGGGCATGGTTTGTCTTAGGAATTTAATAAATGCCTATCCACTGACTGAGGGCACAAGAACAGGAGGTATATCAGGCCTGGAGAGCTCATGCCTTGATTTATGTGACACCCACCAATTTAAAGCCTGTTCCTTCTCACTTCAAAGTCAAAGGTGCTGCATCTTCCTCTTAGTTTTTCCTGAGAGCTGGATCTGTCCTCTCTGTCCCCACTATCATTTACTGTCTGGTGCTTGCTAACACAGAAAGCCAAAAAGCTGTGCTCCAGGTTCTGTGCTTATCTTGGGTGAAGAGTGGCTAAGGGCAGGAGGGGTTCCTGGCAAGAACCAGGCCTGCAGAGTCTCTCCTGGGGGATTTAGAGAAAGTCTGCTGGGGTCAAAGGCCAAGTTCTTTCCAAACACCTTCTCCCAGGGAGTTCCGACTGACCTCACTTACTGAACAGGTTAATGAGAGGCTTCCTTGAGGTTTTATGATGTTAGGCAGGTGTTAAACCCACACTGAGATGCTGGCCTCCAAATCCAGGAGGAAAAGTTGTACAAAGCTCACTGTGAACTTTCTAAGGCCCCTTGGTTCCAGTTAGCAGAACAGCTCACTCATTTCACTCACCAGCTACTGCACACATGCGCACATAACACACTCATCCCAGTTGTCAATTCCCTGAGGTCTAATCATCTTTCACCAAAACAGTGTAGGATAAAACCATCCCCAAAAGACTAAACCATGATTTCTGCCTTAACAACCAATGTTAGACTAACCATTTCAAGGAAAGAGGAGGGAGAGAGGAAGGCAGAAGAGGGACTCCCTCTTTCGCTCCACTTTTAAAGTTATAGTTTCAGTAGAGAACCTGATTTTGGTTACTCTAGGCTAGGATGGACAAGGGGAAAAAAAATACCAGGCCATATGGCCAACACAAGAACTCTCCAAACATCTTAATGTGACTGAGCAAAGACCCTAAAAAGGGACTGGAAGGTTAAAAAGTAGAAAGCAAAACAGGGCGGGTTTGGGGCAGGTATAGAAATCTCCCCCCATCCTACTCCCCTCTGGGAGAGTCCCCTATTCTCTCTCTGTTGGGAGTTTAAGGCAACAGGGAGGCCAGCAGAAGGTTATGTCCACACTTGCTCAGTCCTGAAGAAAGGAGATGCACGAAAGAGCTCCCGTGGCCCTGGGCTGGCCCATCAGCAGGCAGAAGGCAGTGAGCTGCTCTCTGACACCTTCAGGCCTTTGCTCAGGAGGAAGGCGTCTTGCTTGGGCTCCCGGCCGAGGAATTGCTGCAGCATGTCAATGGCATCCACGGAACCACCGGGCTTCAGGATGCAGGTCCTATAGTCCATGCCAACCTGCAGGAGGGACAAAGGACACACTGTGGAGAGAGATGGTGGGCTAGAGGGGGCATCTAATCCTTCCCTCTCCCCTGACTTGGGATACAGGAGATAAGTGCCTCCCCTACCCTAGGCTGCATTGGGGGAGCACAGAATCCAGACAGGCATCGGATGGTTCACTCTCCTCTGCCCTGGTATGAAACAATGTTTGGTCCTGGGAGGGGGAGGGGGGCACACTTAAATTTCCTAATGCCCTGGGAAGATCCCCATCATTAGAGGCCCAATTCCTCCTTAGGAATGGGCTGAACTCAATGATTTCTGAGGTCCCTTCCTACTTTGATGTTCCTATGAAAATCTTCAGCTCAGCTCCACAAAATCAAAGATCCTAAAGCCAGATGGAATCTTAAGAGCCCACCTGGTCTAGCCCCAGTTTGCTGGCAAGTATAGTAGGAGCATTCATTTTACAGAAGAGAAACTGGGCACCATCTGTGGCCCTGGGAAAGTTACTTAACCCCCAAGAACACAAAGGAGTCTGGAGTGGGCTGGTGGTGAGAGAAACTGAGGCTTAACTCTTCTGGTCACCCCACAAACACTACTAGATTCCAGGAGTCTGGGGCTCTCTGATCCTCACAAACGTTCCCCAGCCATAAGCATCTCAAGTGACACCAAGCAGGGACTTATTCTGGCCAATCGTAGGTACTCAAGCAGTGACTCTCCCTGGAATGATGAAGGGGTCATTCTCCTCTCACCAGACATAACCAGTCTGCCCTGGCCACCTGCAGCTGGGGAGGTCAGTCACACCTACAGACTCTGAGGAGGTGGGGAGGATGTAGAGGGGAAGAGTAAAAGAATTCTGAAGTCCTGGGTACCAGCAGAGGGAAGGAAGATCTGGGCCAAAGGTCAAAGTGGGTGTCACTGGAGAGCTGGGAGGCAGGGAAAGGGGACAAAAAGTGGGAAGCGGGAAGCTTACCACAATCAAACAGTGTCTACTTCAAAATGCTCTCAGAATCTCAGTGGTTGGAAGGGACCTCAGGGGTCATCTGGCCCAGCCAGCCAACCACCCCCCCTCCAGGCAGTGCCATCAAGCCCCATCTTGAGGAGCCCCAGGAATGGGGAGCCCATGACGCCCCACGCTGCTGGTTTTGTGCTCTTAGGCCAAGAAAGGCAGGTCTAACCGCTCTGTCACAGGACAGCCCTTCACAGGCTTGAAGATGGTACCCACATTGCCCACATGTTGCATCTGGCTGGCACTGGCCCTGGCCCTTAGATCAGAAGGGGCTCAAGAGGGAGGGGGAGCCTACAGCCCTGCCCAGGAAAGCTGGGGAAGTACAAGAAGCTGATTTTCTCCCAGCAGTGGAAGAGACTGTGCTAAGAGAAGAAACCCAGGCTCAGTTGGGCTAACAAAAGGTGTACTCAGAGTTTTTCTTTGGGATTATACAAAGCTGGGCCTACATGGATCTTTAGGAGGCACATTGGAGAGAGCAGTAGATGAGAGTTCTCCAGAGACATCACTTCTCCCTGCCTATTGATGGGAAAGAGGATGAAGTGGACTGGAAGAGAATCAGTAGAAACCAGACCCATGAATGAGCTGTTTTACCTTACAGTTGAGGACCCCTTCCATTTTGAAGCGAGTGTGGAACATGTCCATAGAGTAAACCTCACTCCACAGGTAGCCGTAGTACTGGGCATCGTAGCCTCCTGCCAGATGACCAAAAGTGGCTGGCATGTTAGTACCTGAAGAACAAATACAGAGTGAGGGGAAGCCCTCGAGTTCTCTCCTTTCCCTGAAGTATCTGGAATTTCCATGAACTCCTACTGTGTGCAGAACACTCTGGGGAAGATGCTTCAAGTCTCTCTTCAGGAGCCTCACCCCGGGGCCAGCAGGGTGCTGAGGCTCTCTGGGCCCTGCTAGACTGGTCCTCTCTGTGCCCCCACACACCAGAGGCACAAGGTCTCCTCCACACCAACAGGAAGCACCACAGCAGGACTCTAGTGGAGTTAATAATTCATGCTTCCTGCTCGCCCGACTCAAAGTAGAAAAAAGGGGCAGAGATATGAACAGATAAGTAAAATACAAGGTGATGGACAAGTGGAGGGCTGGGACAAACCAAAAGCATGAAGGATCACTACAAAGCAGGGCCAGAAATGTAGGGTGATGCTAAAATGGAGAGCTCTCTCTGTGGGCCTGCCTGCAGAACACCTTTTCCTTGAGGCGTAGCCCTGGGTTACCCCCCACCATCTCAGCTGAACACTCCACCAAAGGAAGTGTTTGTGCCAACTGGATCAACTACACATTTCTGTTCTCTAATCTTCACCGGGCCCTCACTATTGCATGGCAGTCCTTTCATTCTGACCTGATTGACTTTCTTGCACTCCACAAAGCAGCTGCTCTAAACCTTCTCCCCCGCCCATTTCCTTAGGAGAGTACTCTACTTGCTACTTCATTAAGAAAAGGCCGTCAAGAACTCGGATTGATCAGAATGACCAATTCTAGTCTCAAAGAAATGATGATGAAATACTTTCTTCCTCTCGCAACCAGGGGGTGGTAAAGGACTACTGCGGGGTGGTCTGTTTACCTCTTTTTTTTTGGTGCTAGGGAAGGTTTCCCTTGGGGATGGGGTAGTTTAGGAAATGACTGAAAGAAGAATAAAAAGCTTAAATGTTACTTAACAATTATTACTTAAAAAAAAGTAAGATAAAGCTATAAAACAAGCAGTTTCAAGCTCCTCCCTTCTACACTTTAAAACCGTTCTTCATTATCCTCTCCTCGGCTCTCCTCCCAGAGGGGATTTGTCCTTGACTCTATAAACTTTTCTATCTGTGCCCTTAATCTCATCTCTTCCAGGAAAGACCTCTTCCATCCCCCTTTTTCTCTCACTCTTATATCAACCTCTCCTTTTCTTCTGGGGTCTTTCCTGTTGCTTACAAACATATCCAAATCTCCCCTACCCCTAAACAAAGCGTTCATTCAGCCCCATTACAGCCTCAAGCTGTCATCCTGTATGTGTGCACTCAGTTCCTAGAATGGCCATCTATGCTCATCACCTCCACTTCCTCTCGCGATCTGGCTTTGGGCCTCAGTTCTCTCCAAGATTACTAGTAATCTTTAAAAAGTAATAAGTAGGGGCGGCCAGGTGGCGCAGTGAGTGAGAGCACCGGCCCCAGAGTCGGGATGACCTGGGGATTGAATCTGGGCTCAGATACTTAGCACCACACCCAGAAATAACTGGCCGTGTAACCTTGAGCAAGTTACTTAACCCCATTGCTTTGAAAAAAAAAAAAAGCATTTTTGTTCTTAGAAATCACTATCACTTCCTGACTCATTCTCTTCCTTCCAAAAAAATAAATAAAAGAGCCCTCCCCTGTAAGAAAGCAGAACAAATGAGCACATTGGACACACATGATGACATTGGCCTCACAGGCAGGCTGTCCATGCCAGCCTGGTATTCACCACCAGCAGCCCTCTGAAGCCGTGGCTGGTCACTGAGACACATGATCTCTTACACTAAGCCTACAGGCCTTCTCTCAGTGTCCGCCTCCCGGACTAAGCCCTCTGCTGTTTGCCCCCGCCACACTCTTGCTCTCCTGGTGGCTTTCACAGCTTTCTCAGGCTTCTGTACTGGACCAGCATCTGTGCCCTGCCTCTGCTGCCCCAACCATGGATCCCCTAAGCCCTTGTCTCTTCTCTCTTCACACCTGAGCCCCTTCTTACTGCTGGGGATTCATTAGCTCTCCTGGCTTCAAACAAGTTTTCTATACAGATGATGCTCAAAGCTTTATATACAGCTTTAATCTCTCTCCTGTGACCGAGCCCCACATCACCATGAAAAGCCATGGACCCTCTTAGCAGTTTGGTGAAGCCTGTAGACCCTTCTCAGTACAGTGTTTTTAAAATGCGTTACTAAATATTGGGATAGTTATCAAAATATTAAAAAAAAACTTATGGACTCCATAAAATTTGTCCGCGGAGCCTAAATTAAGAAAATCTTCCCTAAGAAATACTCACATCAATGAAATGACTGATGTACTGAAGACCGGAATCACACTGGAGGATCCAACGTGGCAGAGAATGCCAATGTTGCCATCAAAGCCACTGGTGCCTTTGGATCCCTCCTCTCCACCCCCCCATCCTCCCAGAGGAAGAAGACTCACATTCACCTGGATCTTTCCTTCTCTTATAGGCCAACAGACTACACAAAGAGCCGATTAGGAAAAGACTCTCTTCCCAGTAATCAGTCATTTCCTGTCTTGTTAAAATGGCCTTTTGTTTTTTGTCATGTTTGATGCTCTGCATGTCCAGCACCTTCTGCTGCTATTCTGGAAGCATTCAGGACATGCAGGTAGGATTCTTCTGCACAGTCTGTAAGCATTTTGCCTTTCTCTCTTTTCCTACCCCTAAACATGGAGGTCCAAAGTAGCTTCCACACTATTTTTGCCATCCTCCTTTATGGTGACTTTTGTACTGAAGTCACCTTCCTTACCTCTGCCTCTCAGAGCCTTCCACTCAGAGGTCATGTCCTTCTTGAAGTCTCCCACGAATTCAAATGTCACAGTGTAGATCATTATAAAATCTACACTTCTAGCTCTCCTCTTTCTCCTAAGCTGCAGTCCCCTCATTACATTCATATACATAATCACTGTATATATTGTTCTCCTGGTTCTGCTCATTTCAGTCTGCACCATTTCATACAAGTCTTTCCATCACACGCCACACATTTAGCCAAAACCCAATCAATGGGCACTCACTTGGTTTCTAGGATTTTGCTAAGACAGAGTATTGCAATTAATATTTAGTATACAAAGGACTTTTGTGTTTGGCTTTCACTTCCCTGGGGCAGGTATTTGCCCAGTATCTGCATAATTGCAAATTGTTTTCCAGAACACCCTGATTACTCCACAACTGCATTGATATGTCTATCATCCCACACACTGCCAGGATAGACTGTTTCTGATCTTTTAGATGTCACGACATAAGGTAAAACCCTAGAGTTGTTGCCATTGTATCTCCAAATATATCTCCAAATAATCCAAAGTGATTTGGAGCATGTTTTCATGTGATTATTTATAATTTGCAAATCTTCTTTTAAAACCTCTTGTTTCCCAGGAGAACAACGTAAAGACAAAAAAACTGATTCAAAAGGTTTAAAAACTCTGATCGATGCAATGACCAATCACAATTCCAAAGGACCCACAGTGAAACATATTCCCCACCTCCTGCTTGAGAGGTGATTGACTCAGGATGCAGAATAAGACATATTTTTTTGGACATGGTCAAAGAGAGCATTGGTTTTGCTTAGCTATACAAAAGTTTTGTTTTTCTTTCTTTTTTTCTCCAGGGATTGGAGAGGAGGGAGAGAAAATAGACTTTTAAATGAAAAATAAGTAAGCAATTGGTTGTTTCTATCCTTTGTCTTGTCCCCCATTACCAAATGCCTTGTTGGATATCTCCACGTGGACATTTCATAGGTCTTTGAAATGCAACATATCTAAAACAAAACTCTTTATTTCTTCCACTAAACCCGTCCCACCTAACTTCCAAATTCTGCTAAGAATCCCACCATCCCTCTGGTCACCCAGGTTCAAATGACTTAACTTTCCCTTACCATTCCTTGCTCTCCCCCCATTTCAGACCCTCATCTCCTCTCACCTGTACTGATATAATAACATCCTCATTCATCTCTAATCTATCTTCCACACAGCTGCCAAGTTAATATTTGCTAAGTACAAACCTTTAGTGGTTCTTTACTGCCTCTAGGAGAAAATACTCACTCTTCTTGGGGAACTGAAAGGCCTGGCCCCAAACCAGTTTTTCCACCTGAGCTTAAATTATTCCCCACCATGCATCCACTGCACCCACCAATCTGTGCCTTATATGGACGGGGCTTTCCCTGGCACCTGCAATCTCCTTCTTCATCCCCAGCTCTCAGAAGCCCTGGCTTCCTTCATACCTGCTTCAAAGCTGCCTCCCATAAAAGGCCTTCTTAACTCCCCCAGGTGTTTGTGCCCATCCCCCTAACTTCCTCTGTATTTGTCGGTACTCACTTATCTGTATTCATGCCCTTCTCCTCAGTAGAAGGTAAGTTTCTTGAGGGCAGGAACTATTTTGTTTCTATGTATCACCAGTACCTGACCCCTAACAGGCACTTGGTAAGTGCTTAATTGAATTAATCTGGATCAGGAGAGGGACCCTGAAGATCGTCTAGGTGCAATGCAATGCGCTTTCCCATTTAACAGAAGACTTTTACTGAGGTCCAAAGAGAAGAGACTTGTCCTAGGTCATGAAGGTTCATGGGTCGTAGAGAAGCAAGCGGATGTGTGAAGCCAGCTCCTCTGCCATTAAGCCCAAGTGCTTTTCTAACACATTTAACTGCCCCTCCCTGACTGGTACCCAGGATGATCTCCCTATCAGCCAGGGACCACAGACCCCACCTTTAGCTTGGCTGCTCCAAAGCTTTTCCTAACTCTGTGCTGCCCTCTAGTGGTCACTAGCAGAGCTACTGCACTGGACCAAGCACTCCCTCCTTCCTTGGGTGCTGGCTGGTTTGTGGATGCTGGTTTATGGCACCACGGTCATTTCCGAGGATCTGTGCCAGCCCCCCTCACCTCCCACCTCGCCACCCCACCCCTGGTAACAAAGAAAGCAGCTAGAGAAACGGACAAGGACTGCCTCTGTCAACTCCTGTCCCTACCTACCTACCATCCCTCTCCAGGGACCCTCCCGTCTGGTAAGTTTTTCAGTTGCTCTGGAACCAACAGGGGTGACTGTGCTAGTGCCCCCATTCACATACTTTTAGCCACCATGTATCCCAAGAAGAGGAGGAGCAGGGTGGTCTGGTGGGTGGAATCCTAGATCAAGGTTCAAACCCTGCTCTGGACACTTACTAACAGTGTGACCCACTCGCTCCAGTCACTTAACCTCTCTCTCCCTTATCTTCTTCATCTATAAAGTGAGGATAAATTATGACAGCATCTATCTGGGAGATGCTGTGAGACTCAAAGGCTCTCATGCCTGTAAAAGCACTCTGCGACCTTCCCAGGCCATGAGGTTGCCATCAGCACTGCCCTCCTAGGGTCACTTTCTTCACTGTTTCAGTTTGGACAAGTCTGTCCGAGTTTCTCTGAATTCCTCAGACTACCCTTCCTTCTAGTGCACTGATGTTTCTATAGTACACTTTGTCTGGCTGCGGGTACACCTTTGGCTTCAGCTGTTCTGCTTCTCTGGTGCTGTTTTATTGGGCCGGAGGGTTCAGAACTCCTTTGAAGTGAGGCCCAGAGTGGTAAGTGACTTGCCCCAAAGTCACACAACCAGTAAGTAATGGAGGCAGAATATGAACCCAGGTCTCATATGGTACCAACCCCTGTGTTCTTTCCATTGCTCCAAGATTCGCTGGGCAAGGAGAATGTGAAAAGGTAGCTGTGTCCTACTTCTGAGACACCCTCTTGTGCCCACCCTCAGTGTCTAGTGTGGGACAGTCTGGAACATAGAGTGCTCTACAGACTGAGTGATCTCTCAAGAGCCAATCCAAGCCTCATCTCCAGGAGAAGCTTTTGGCCTGATAAATCCCCTTGCTGATGTATCCATTCCCTAAGTCAGGGATGGGGAACCTGTGGCCTTCGAGGTCCTTGGGTGTGGCCTTCTGAGTCCAAGTTTTACAGAACAAATCCTTTTATGAAGGGAATTTGTTCTGTGAAGTTTAGTTTCAGTCACAGGGCCATACTTGAGGACCTAGAGGGTCACATGTGGCCTTGAAGCCACAGGTTTCCCACCCTGCCCTACGTCTTTCTGTCTAGACTCAAATCTAGTGGTCTCAACTCCCCGTCTACTGTTCTTTCTGTCATGCCATGACACCCCTCAATGAAAACCAATGGTCCAACCAGCGCAGACTTCTGTCAGACGTCAACAAGGGAGAATGTGGGGAGCAGGAGCCAGCTGCCCTGACTTTGGACATTTTTTAACATTTCAGGAACAAAGAGGCTAAAACAAGATGCCCCTCACTCCATGAGGGCCTATGTGGGACACAGCTGTGCAGACAGAGGAAGCCTCTGCTCTGGGGGGGGGAAGGGGGGCTTTGCACTTTCCTGTTTTTTCTCATGCTCAGGTTAGTCTCCATGCTATGTCCGTGTTCCAGCTTCAGTGCTCTGTAAAACGGGGGTGCTCAGACTGCAGATGATCTCTAGAATCCCCTTCTAGCTCTGAGAGTACACATTCTAAGTAAGAGCCCTGATAGTCCATGGTCTAAAGTTCTTCTCTAACTCTTAGTTAGAATCCCTAGGATTCCAGGCGCAGCTACTCTGACCCAAACTGAAGTCTATGATGCCCCTTTCTGTGCTCTCCAATGGAGAGGCACCCACTTCCTCTCCAGTTTAATTTCTGGATCATGCCTCCATCTTGGAAGAACACCCATGCCCTACTACAGAAGCATCACTCAGGAATTTCTGCAAACTCTTTTGGACCTTGGTTCTGTGACCCATATCAGCCCTGAGGAGTAACTGTTGCAGAACCCAAACCCAGTGAGCCCACAGCAGTCAGGGACTAGTACCTGGTGTGGCTGGAATCCCTAAGATCTCCTGGCATAGGCGGGAATACTCCTCGGCTGGGTTGGCTTTTGTCTGTGTATGCAGGGCCTGGTCTACCTTGGCGAGAACAATCTGACGCAGGTTGAAGAGACCTGTTTGGGAGAAAATAACAACTCATGAAATACTGTTGGGCTGCCAGGTGCCTCCTTAATGACCTTGGTAGGTCCCCCCATTACTGCCAGCTTAGAAACCTTCAGTGTTCCCTCTGGAGTGCTTGCCATGGAGCCAATCCCATTTTGGCAAGTGCCACCTCTACCTAAAAAAGAATTCGGAGGCTACCACTGGCTTTTGGATGCTATAAGTAGCACTTCAAACATCTGCTTATTTATTGGATCACACACTGTCCCTTTGAAGAAATCATGGGCAACGTGCTATAGGCAAAAAAACGATGGACTCGGAGTCAGCTGCCCAAGGTTTAAGACTTAGTTCCCCCATTTCCCTGATACTGGCTTAGTCCCTTCTCTTTTTAGAGTTTGGCATTTGACAGTCTCTCTTCTAGATGAACTTTAAAGTCAATTCCCTTCCACAGCCCTCATACCTACATAGTTATACATGCAGAACTCAGTGGCCACTGAAGGAAAAATCAGAGGGGACAGGTGAATACCAAACCTGTATTTGCCTGACGGGACTTGATGAGTTTCTCCAGAAGCTCCTGGGGGATGGGCTCTCCTGTCTTGTAGTGTTGGGACATGCGCTTCAGGGGCTCCTTCTCCCACACCCAATTTTCCAGCATCTGTGACGGTGCTTCTACAAAGTCTCGCTCCACATGGGTCCCACTGAACATGGCAAACTCTGCCTGTGAATGTGTGCACAAGGTAAGGACCATGGACTGCTACTCTGGTCAAGGAAATCTCCACATCCACTTCCCTTCTGGTTGGACTTTACTGAACCCTTGCTATGCCACCCGTGGTCCTCAACTACATCCATCAGAGAGATGTCAATAATGGGACAAATGAGCTCTTTCAGGAGGTGCTTGCTAACAATCTGGGAATATTGGTCATTTGACTTTTAAAAATGTAAAAACCACTATGAGCTTATGGGCCACATAGAAATAGATCGTGGGCTGGACCTGGCCCTCAGGCTGCAGCATGTGGCCCTCTGACCTAGTCATTTATTTTCCATTCCATACCTTTCTCCAGCCACCCATGCTTCTCAAACTGCTCTGGACTAAGAGTCATCAGAGCCTGCAATGTGCCACTGAAGAACTCACTAACCTCCACACTGTCTATTCCCTCTACAGTAAAACCAGGGATCGACCAAGAGTCCCCAAGGCAAGTTCTGCTGCTAGCTTAAGAGACCTGGATTCTAGGCTTAGAAAGTCACTTTAGACTCAGTTTCCTTGGCTGGAAAGCTGAGAGAACTAGACCACATTGCTAAGATCCCATTCTCTGATCAATCTGACCTCTATCACACCTTTACCATTCTCCCCTTCACTTAAAACCCCACCATATCTACCACAGAATGACAAGGGAGACACCTCGCTTCCTGTGGGGCTCTGTTCTGACTCAGGGTCCCCTTCCCTGGCCTCAGGCTCAGCCAGCTAGCTAAACAGGTCTTAGCTTAGAAAATTCCAGTCTTATTGCTGGCACTTTGTGATATCTCCAACAATCGGTATTTTCCTTTTTTCCATGTTTGCCAATTTAATGGGTGTAAAGTAGAACTTAAGAGTTGTTTTAATTTGTATTTCTTTAAGTATTAGTGATTTCTTTAAATAACAGTTGGAGTTTGTTTTCATACGGTTTTTGATGAATTACTTTTCTTATTTTGAAAACCACCCTTTCATAGCCTTTCTATACTTATGTATTGGGGAATAGCTTTTGTGCTCATAGATCTTTATTAATTACTTATATATCTTTTATATTACTTACGTATCAGATATTTTTTAGAGAAATATATTCCAAGTCAACTCTGTTCTATTTCTACTTGCTTTTGTCCATGAAAAACTTTTTCAATTTTATTTAATGCAGATTGTCTTATCTCCTTTGATTTTCTCTATTCCTTGTTTGCTCAAAAACTTTCCTCCTGTGCATGGTTGTAAAAGGTATCTCCTCTTCTGTTCTTCTGTTTTATTTATGATATGATCTTTGATATCTAGGTCATATATCCATTTATAGTTTATTGTAGTATATGTTTTGAGATTTGGGGATAAACCTAATTTCTGCTAGCTTTTTGTCAGATGGCAAGTCTTTAACCCAGTAGGGAGAGTTCCTGAGTTTATCAAAAATTAAGCTAATCTGTTCAGTTGCTTCTAGGTTTTGTGTGCTTAATATGTTCCATGGATCAATCTTTATATTTTTTAACCTGTGCCAGAGAGGCTGATGACTATTTCTTTGTAGCATACTATAAAATCTGATACTGCTAGACCCCTATATCTTGCCCACCTTTGCCCCCCCCCCCCCATGGAATAGCGAATAGATCACGAGAGATCTGTGTTCTTCTCTCATTGCAGATAATTCTTGTACAGCCATAGGTCAGTCATTACACTTCTTAGCCCCAATTTTCTCATCTATCAGATGGGTATAATACTTGTGTTGTAGGATTGTTGAGGCTCGAAGAGAAGACATATGATCTGCCTTGTGAACTTTAAAGCACTATATAAATATCAGATGTGATTCTTATTTAAAAGCAAAAAGGCTTAGTTTGACAGTCTCTAATGTCCCTTTTAAGTCTAGACTTTATAATGTCTTCCAATGCCTGCCTCAGGGACTAGAGTTCCACCCTCTGAGCAGCTGCTTTGAGCTTAAGCCTTAGCTCCAGGGAGTTTACAGGGAAGACATTGGTCACTGTGATGGGAACAAGGACCCTGAGGGAACATGGCACAAGATAAATATTCTTTGATGGGGCAGGGAAGGGCCAGGTTATGAAAGACTTAAAAGTCAAACAAAAGATTCTGTATTTGCTCCTGGAGGTAATAGGGAGGCAGCCATGGAATTTTGAGTAGGGACTGACATTAGTACTAAGTGATACATCTAGGTTGACAATCATGAATGTAATTTTCAATGATACTATTCATCAGAATGGTTTACAAAGTATCACTAGGAGGACCAAAGTGCTCCTTACTCTTCATCTAAAGGAACTTTTCTTAAAACTTTACTAGTAGGAGTCTAAGTCATGTTTTCTCTTGAGGCACTCACTGCCCCCTCCCACCTTTCTTGACTTAGGAATTTCTTCAGTTTTAACTAATAGAAATATAACTAGTTGAAACTAATAATATTTTGTGGTTATTTCCCAGTGAAACTGGGGAATCACCAAGTACATTAATAGGTCTATTTCAAAGATGTAGATCATACTAAGGAGTAATGATTAGGGTCTTGTGATATATTCTGAGTATTAATGACCTCAAGATGTAAATTATATGTTTTACATAAGATTATGGTCTCTATATTATGTATACATATATGTATATGTGTACATATGTATTATAGAATATATATATTTACTATATGCTTATACATATGTAATATATAGAATGTACATATTTCTCCTAGGTAACATTACATGCATGTATTTATAAAGCACAGATATATTGAGTTCTGTGTGATATAAAGTTGAAGAGAAGGGCCAAGTTGCCATGGTTGGACTTTATCCACCAGAGGTTCTCTATGCCAATGGTTACTGTGATTTTAACATACTTAGATCAAATATACATTTAAAATTTGTACATAGGACACATTTGATAAATATGCACATGTTATTGATAAAGTACGAATACTTCAGATGTATAACATAAATTTGCAGAGCAAATGCTAATCGGCATTGGTAGAGGGAATTGCTACACTGGGAATTCCTTTTGCAAATGTATAATCCTAGGTATAATCTTTTAGTATATAGATGTATATAATATATTTCTAAGCCATCTATATAATGTGGTAATTTGAGGGAGGCTGGGCCTGAGCCCAAGGCAGGGCTCTCCAGCTCCCTAGGCCAGGCTGCAATTGATTATTTCTTAACTGAGAAGCCTGACAGCTGCTCCTCAGTTTCTTGCTATCTAAATAAATATTCGTTGTTTGTTTATTTTTGCCTGGTAACATTTAAAATCCTAGTTTCACCTAGCTCCACACACTTATGGGAGGGGGGAACTGTCCCTAGTGCTGACTTTGGAACCTGGGGCTGAGGTTCTCTTAGAATTTCAGGAGGTCCATGCAGTGCAGGGGGCTGTGAGCCCCTGGATACTGCCTTCATCTTTATCTTGGCTCATAAGATATTTTACTAAATCCTAAATGTAGCTGAGCTATTGCTTCCTCCCCAGCCCATGTAATGACGTAGGAAGAAGGCAAGGAGCAGGGCTTGAAGTTGAACTCTAAATCACCTTCCTTGAAGTTCATTCATTCATTCAGAAAACATTGATTTAGTTCTGGGGGATATGGTAGAATTCAAGCTCAATAAGACATTGTCCCTGCCCTCAGGGAGCTTACAATTTGGTAGGGAGATGAAACACACTCAGAGTAACTATGATGGACAGTATTACAAATCTCTATTGGAAAGATATACACAAAACTGTCCTAGGAGGTCAAAGGGGGGAGGTCGTTAGCACCAGCCTTCCAGAGGAGGGGAGGTGGCATTTGGATTGGAGGAACAAAGAGTACATAATAGGGCACATATGAGATTGTGAGGGGCCTTGAATGCAAGGCAAAGGATTTGGAAATTTCCTTGGGAAGCAGTGAGGAGTCCTGCAGATTTTTTAGTGATCCTGTGATACTTCCCTGCCCCTGCCTGTGCCCTCCCAGCCGAAAGTGTCCTGCTCTGGGGAATGTGGTTTTCACTGAGTATCCACCACAGTTTCCCATCAGTCCAATGCCTGCCCTCCAACATTAGGGACACGTCTCCCATCCCTGGCTTGACGGTAGTCACACTGCTCTCTGCTGCTTGGGAGAAAGGGCCTTGAGAAGGGAGGGCAGACACCAACCTTGGTAAGGAAACCCGACTTGGAGCAGAGACTCCTCTCCTTCTCCATCTGACATCTGATTACTTTTTTACTTACCCTTTTCCTTTTGCAGCCTTACCTCACTGCCCCCCCTCCCCCAATGCTGCAGGCAAATGGTTCCTTCCCCTGTCTCCACTGCTGCCTCCAGCTCATGTCTGGTAGGCAGCCCAACTGGGAGGGCACAGGTGGAGGATCATGGGCCATTGCCATTGGGAAAGTGGCTGTTCTCACCACGGTGGGACCAAGGGCCACTGGCCACAATTGGGTGCACCTGTATTTCTGCTGGGCTATTGAAAGACCCATCCCAGGGTGAGATTGCCATGCCAGGAGCTGATTCTTCCAGAGAAAATCTGCCATGTGAGAGTCCCTAGCTCATCTGCCCTCTGGTGAGAATTGCCACTACCTTCTCCAGCCCCACAATTCCTATAACTTCTGCTATTGTCAACCCCAGCTCATTTCTTCCTTCAGGACAGGGGTTGGGGTTTCCCCAACAATATATCAAGCCTTCTGCCTGTATCCTCTGCCTGACTGACCTACTGGGACTGACCCTGGGCCCACATGAACCTCTGGTGTCCATCTACTCCTCTGATGTTAGCTCAGTCAGGAAAGCAGGGGAGTTGAACTATAAGAGCAGCATCTTCCCAAGGCCCTGAGGAGAGTGCCAACCTCTCCCTTCCTGTGGCAGCCTGCTGACAGCTACGTCTGTTGGAAGAGGGGGAGCAAGGGAGCTAAGCAGCAGAGCAATGAGGACTCTGGGGAGGCGGCTACCGGGAGGCTGGCCCTCTATCATGTCATCTGCACTGGGCTGTGCTGCAAGCGGCTTGATGTCTTTGTCACTTTGTCATTCACTAAAGGGCACAACAGCCCCATGACAGAGAGAACTCAAGACTCAGAATCTGAGCGACTGTCACAAGGTCACAGTCACTACATCCCTTACAATACTTCCAAGGCCTTCTCGGCTCTGCCTCATCAAACACTGGCAGTCAGTGGCTGCAGGGTCTAGAGAGCCAGTCCCTCTCCACTTGACCTCTGGCTTGAGGTCTGTCCCAGGCACACCCCCTTCACCCCGACTCTTGAGACTTGAGTCCTCTTGGTCACTGCCCCCCAGGCACTGCCGTGGGCTGCCACCCTCACCTGGGAACAAAGCTGGTGCATCACGTGGCCAAACTCGTGGAAGTACGTCTCCACCTCATCATGCTGCAGCAGGGACGGGGCGTCTGGTGTAGGTTTGGTGAAATTGGCCACCATGGCTGCTATGGAGATCTGCCTGCTGCCGTCCTTGAGGAGGCAGCCAGGCTGCAGGCCAAAGCAGGCTGCATGACCGTACTTCCCTTCCCTATAGACAAGGGATGGAAATGAGTCAAGGTCCAGGCTGTGGGATCGGGGGGGGGGGGACTCAAAGACCTGGTCAGCCCATGACTCAAAGAGAAACGACTTACTATAGTGAAGAGAATAGCTAACTAGGGGTCAGACAGACCTGCTTCTTGGCTCTAGTTCTTTCTCACTATGTGACCTTGGGCAAGTCAGTTCCCCTCTACTCTTCAGTTTCATCACCTGTAAACTGGACTAAAGAAAGTGCCTAACTCCCAGAACCAGAAATCCTATGGACAGAGTAGGGTGAAGAGCCAAATACAATAAGGGATAAATAGAAAGCCTTGTACAACTAGATGGCTCAATGGACAGACGGCTGGGCCTGAAATCAGGAAGACCTGAGTTCAAATGTGGCCTCTGACACTTATTAGCTCTGTGATCCTGGGACATTATGCTCCATGGGGTCAGAAAGAATCCAATGTGACTGAATAATAATAACACATACAGAGTGGGGAAGTAACTAAATAAGAAATCCAGGTTGGGAAAAAAAAAGACCCACAAGTCTTAGTGAACCACAAGCTTACTACCAGCCACCATGTGATCTGGCTGGCCTGGAGGCTCATGTGACCTCTTAAGCTGCCTTAAAAGGAACCTAGCACCAGAATGACCTCATGATGATAACTTCCCCCAGCCCTAGCATCCTTTCTGGGGCTAGACAAGATGGAGTCAAACCCTGTCATACAAAGAACTGTGGCTGGAACTGGGGACGCTTAGCAAGAAAGGAGATGCGTTAGGGGGAATATCCTCACTGCCATCAGTGGCTGGTGGCTGCCAGATGGAAAGGGATTCGTTGTTCTGCTTGGACAGAGGAGGCATAATCAGGAGTGATGAATGGAAGCTAGAAAGCAGCAAATCTGGGTTCACTGAGGGAAGACCTCCCCAATACCAGACCTGCCTCATTAGGGAAATGAGGGCCTTCCTGACGAGGGTGGAGCGTCACTCTTCAGGGACGTTGTAAAGGAGAATTTGGGCTTCGGTGGGAGCTGGACTGTGGGACCCCCAGGGTCCTTCTAATTCCACGATCTTGAGGATGTGCTCCAGGTCACCATGACAGAATCAGAACTGGGACCCCATGTGCTGTCTCCTGGGTCCTTCCCACAATACTCCTCTGCCTCCCTGAGGCTTAGTGGGCCAGCAGGGCTTCAGCACAAGACACATTTCCAACTCCCCCTGCCACCACACCCTCCCTGGAGCCCCAACAAGTGGAGGGATACGTCTCCCCAGGCATCCCAAGTCCAGTTGTCCTGAGGGTCTTTCAGGGAGCCTGAGATCCCCACTCATACTCACCGGGGGTACAGGTCCAGGTAGAATTTCCCTATCACTTTGCCTGAGTCAACATCTCTCACGGAATACAATTTCACATCCTCGTGCCACACCTTGGCATTCTCTTCCAACTCAAAGGTCAGTCCCAGGAGCTCTTGGTATATGCCCAAAAGGCCCTTGGTGACCACCTGCATAGGGAAGTACTCCTTCAGCAGGTTCTGGTCCACATTATAGCGGGTCTCCTCCACCTGGTTCATGTAGTAGCGCATGTCCCAGGCATTGATCTGGTTGTCGAAAGCCAGGGCCCGCTTCTCACATTCTTTTTTTTTTAGCTCCAAAATGATGGCTCGCTCTTCTTCCCCAAGAGGCTTCAGTTTCTGGGCCAGTTCATCTGGCAAGGAAGACAGCATTTAAGGGAGTGGGTATTAATGATGGTGGGGCTCACAGAGCACTCTCCTCACCACAGTCCCAGGGGGTGGCTTTGGGCAAGCATCATGGGGCACAGATGAGATGAAGGAGCCCAATGCGGCAAAGACTGGGGTGCGGGCCCTTGCTTCCTGGCTATGACCTAGGCACACTCTTCAGTCTCTCAAGGTCCTAGATAGCTCATATGCAAAATGAGACAGGTGGACGAGAAGACCTCTCTACGATCCTTTATAGCTCTAAGGTCTAGACTTGACTATGCCAACTTTTCAGCTAAAAAGCAGAAGCCTCCCGGGGCGAAACATCCCCAAGCTCATCCCTCTGGTAAGTGCTGGAGCTGGAACGCCACGGTGGATGGATCCCAGCTCCGTGCCCAGCACTTTTCCCAACACCCCAGACTTCTCAGAGCTTTTATATATGTTGTCTCATTCATGCATACAGTCTCAGTTTGACTGTAAGATAAGTGGGTTAAGTGTCAATGTCTCCATTTTCTAGACTGAGTAATCAGAGCGGAGAGACTATGTCACCTGCCCAGTTTCACCACCAGTGTACGGCAGACCCCGAGGGCAGAGCTCCTCGGAATGCTGGGAGCCCTGGCTGGGTGAGAGGGTGGAGGGCGTTACCTAGGAACGTGGCGACGTCCTGACTTGTTTTGGCCATGTTCATCTCTAGGACATAGTCGGCATGCGTGTTAAAGCCTAGCAGGCTGGACTTCTGAGCCCGGAGGTCCACTAGCTCCTGGAGGATCACACAGTTCTCCTAGGAGAAAACAGGGAGCATGTGGGGTGAAGTCATCCTGGGCTCACACTGGGGGACTGCTGATGGCCAGGCCTCCTGACCAGCAGCAGGGCCTGCTGGCGTCATATAAAGGAAGCCAAGACCTGAGAAGAGGAGGAAGGTCAGAGGCTACCGAGCCTTGAGAAAGGGAGGAGGAGACGAGAGCCTAGAGACCTTGTAGAACTAAATTAGCTGAGGATCCAAACACAGGCCTTTGTGCACAGCTCCTATTTTCTACTCTGTGCTGCTGTTGCTGTTCAGTCATTTTCAGTCACACCTGACTCTGTGACCCCATCAAGGGTTTTCTTGGCAGAGATACTGGACTAGTTTGCCATTTCCTTTTCTAGCTCATTTTACACATGAGGAAACTGAGGCAAACAGGGTTAAGTGACTTGCTCAGGGTCACACAGCTAGTAGGTGTCTGAGGCCGGATTTGAAGATGAGGCTTCCTGACTTTAGGTCCCGGACTCTATGCACTATGGCGCCACCTAGCTGCCGTTTTCTACTCTACCTCCTAGTCATTTGTGTATGTGCTTTATTCTGCTATGAGACCATAAGCTCCAAGATGGCAGGACCCCGACCTTAGCCAAGCCTTTTTTCCCTTCCTTATTACTAGAGATTAGGCTCTGGCTCCAGTATGTAGAATTTTAATAAACGTGGGTTAAATTACAAAAGAGAAATAGATTAGAGGAGCGGTAGCTTTTCAGACAGGGATGAGGGGTGGTCTGCTAAAATATCTTTTCCCTCATATTGTTTGAATGGGTCATTCTGTTTTACACGGCCTGAAATTCTAGCAGTTAAGAGATTCATTTGGGACAACAAATATCCTCTTCTAAAAATTCATGAGAGCTGAGAGAAACACAGTGTGTTTGGTGTGGCTTGGGGGAGATTAGTGTAAGGCTGGAAGGTAGAAGCAGGAGTTTGGACTTTATCTTGTAGCCAAGAGCTACTGAAGCTCTCAGTAGGGGAGTGATCTCATCACAGTGGGGCATCAGAAAGGCTAACCTAGTAACCAGTGCAGGATGCACTGAAGACCAAAGAAACCAGGGATGGCAGTTAGGAGGACAATGCTGCAAGGGCTGATGGAAATGAGGGGCTGAACTAGGGTGGCGGCTGTGAGAATGGAAAGGAGGGCTCAGAGAGAGACATGTCATGAAGGCAGAATTCTCTGCTGACTTGACTGGATGTGAAGATGCAAGAGAGTGAACAAAAGGTCTGAGTCTGCAGGCCCTCCTGAAGGGAGCTCTTCCACAAATAACCAGCAGTTAAATAAGATCTTGGACACAGGGAGAAGATGACTCTTCTTACCTCCTTGCATCTACAGTTGAAAGCCTCTTCAACCTTCCTCCGGGTCTCAGGAACATAACACTTCTTTAGGAGAGGAAAGTAATGAGGGTACTTGAGAGTGACTTTCAACTTATCATCCTTGGTCTTTTCCAAGGAGTTCAGAAAGTCCTCAGGAAGGCCGCCTGTGGAAACAAGGTCGGGAAGAGGTAGTTTATTTAAGAGCCAAAATTCTATCAAGCAGGCATATGGGGAAGGGCTCATTTTCTCTCTGCCTTAAGAAAGTTAAGCTTGAGTGATGGCATACTCTAGTGGGAGAAACAACAGGCTTTGGGATCTGCAATTTTCGCTCTGGCTCTGCCTCTGACTTGAGGGACTGAGGGCATTTCATTTCCCCAGTCAGCCTCAGCTCTGCCTCTGCAAAATGAAAGGGGTTTGAAGGTAATCATCTCAAGAACCCTCCTGCCCCTGACTTCTGAAGGTCTTCTCCTGCTCTGATACTCTGTGTTCCATGCCTGCCAGGAAGATAAGCATACATAGCTTGGGTTAACATTAACCTAAAATTCCTAGAAATGTGTCTACTTCAGTCCATTAGAAGAGTGAGTCTAGGGGCGGCCAGGTAGCACAGCAAGTAAGAGCACCGGCTCCAGTGTTGAGAAGACCTGGAGATCGAATCCCGGGCTCAGACACTTAGCACCCACCCAGAAACACCTGGCCGTGTAACCTTGAGCAAGTTACTTAACCCCAATTGCTTAGGGGCGGCCAGGTGGCTCAGCGAGTAAGAGCACCGGCTCCAGTGTTGGGACGACCTGGAGATCGAATCCCGGGCTCAGACACTCAGCACCACACCCAGAAATAACTGGCCGTGTAACCTTGAGCAAGTTACTTAACCCCGATTGCTTAAAAAAAAAAAAAAAAAAAGAAAAGAAGAGTGAGTCTACTGCCCATTGCTGCCTCCACCAGAGTCTCCTAGTTGTGACCACTGAGTTAAGATTCTGTTCAACAGGGATAATAATTACTACCGTGGCAGGAATGAGGCTCTAATGAGAAAATGAAGAGGAGAGCCCATAGCCCTACCATGCTAAGCTGAAGATGAGGAAGGAGTCCAAAAAGCAAATGCAAATGGGTAATGAATGAGAGGATCCAGAAGAATCATAGAATCACAGAGATGAAAAATGGAGTCGGAAGAAAGAACCAAGATAACATGAAAAGGAGGGAACTTTTTTCCCTTTTTTGGCTAAAAGAGAAATCTTGGGTCACTATGTCCCAGGCTTCCCTGATATAAAAGAACCTTAAAGGTCAAACCCACTCCCAAGCGCCAACAGAGCACCAAAGCAAGAACACCTGACCAAGAGCCGGAAGACCAAGCACCTCCCTCCAGCTGCCCCCACCATGGCTGTCAAGCTCTGAAGCCTGTGATTCCAGGGGCCTTCCCCTCTCATGCCTTACCCATCTGGACACTGAGGAAGTGGGGTTTTTATTGTCCTTCCAACTGCATTCTAGGCCAGCCTAGTGATCCTGGCAACTATGTCCTTTCCCTCTTCAGAGCCAGGGCTTACTTTCAAGACTTCCTCCTGAACTCAGAGACAAATGCCCAGCAGTCAGATAAATAAATGGTTACAGATGAAGACCCATACATACAACTGTGGTGCTGCCCAAGCTCTGGTGTTGTTCTCTGGGATGTCCTGGAATATGTTCTCTGGCCTGCCTAGACATCTGGCTTTAACTGACTCCTTAGGGTATGAGCTCATAGAATCCTCGAATAAAACAGAATGCTAAATAAGAAAGGAACTGAAAGACCATACAATTAACTCATTTTACTGACATGCATAAAATCTCTGGAGAATGGGGTGGTACAGGCCAAAGAAGGATTAAGATAAATGCATCGTCATACAATATCTCCTCTCTACTAACCTTTCTGTGAAATGCCCATCACCCTTCTAGTCACCCGGATTCAGAGCCTTGGTGTCATTCTCACATCCTCACTTCTGCTAATCCCCCATCTCCAAACTCGTGCCAAAGCTTCCTGATACTACCCCACCCTTGTCACTCATGTCCTCCTTAAAACTCTCATCACCTCTCACCTGAACTCCTAATTGGGCCACCCTGACTCCAACCTCTCCCCTTCCCACACATCCATAAGCCACACAGCTGCTGAAATTTTATGACTAAATATAAGATGCTACTCCCTTGCTCAAGAAGATCCGAGAGCTCCCTGTTGCCTTTGGAATCAAATACAGACTCCTATGTTGGGCATTGAAAGCCCTTCACAAGTCTTTCCAGCTTTATGCCACATTATTCCCCTTCAAGTATTCCCTGGCCTAATCAATGTGATTCACTTGCTTATCTCACACTCAACATTCCATCTACCTTCTTACAGTACCTTTGTCCCCTAGGTCAGGAACACACTTAAATCCAATCCTTAGGATCCCAGGCCTTCTCCAAAGCTCACCTCAGGGGTCACAGGAGCCCCTTGGGGACTTCTTCAGCAACAAATAACACAATCACTTTGTACTTAATATCTACCCATAAGTGCATAGATCATCTTTCAGATATCTGTTAGAATATAAAAGTCTTGAGGGCAAGAACTGGGTTTTTTTTTTTGGTCTTTGTATCCTCAGGACCAGGCACCAAGCCAGTTTCTGAGGATATAGAGACTGTTCTCAAAAGAACCAAAAATTATTAACAACCACACAAAAGAATGTTCCAAATCATTAATAAGAAAACTGCAAATCAATAAATTGACAAAAATGACAAAAGGTGGGAAATCTATGTTGAAGGGCTTGTGTGAAGATAGTGCACTAATGCATGGTGGGGGGGTGGAGCTGTGAATTAGCACAACCATTTTGGAATGTTACTGTGCTGTAAGAAATGATGTGTGTGATGCACAAAGAAGTATGGAGAAAGCCATATGAACTGATGCAGAGGCAAGAAAATAATATTCAAAGTAACAACAATGGAAATGGAAAAAATAGTTACATTCAAACAAATCAGAAGTGAATGCAGCAAAATTATAAAGATCAAGCAGAACTTGAATGAAGAGACCTGAGAAGACCTTCCCTCCCCAACCCTCTGCAAAGATGGGGAGTCTACTAGTGCTGCACATGGCACATATTTCCAGACTTTTTCAACTGTATTGATTGACTGTGCTGATTTTTTCCTTTTTCTTTTCTTTTAAATTTTAAAAAGTATTATTTGTAGACAAGCAGGATGCTTTCAGAAAAACCTGGGAAGACTTACATGAACTGATACAAAGTAAAATGAGCAGAACCAGGAGAACACTGTCCACAGTAAAAGTAGTACCGTATGAGGATCAACTGTGAATGACTCCAACATTCTCAGTAATACAATGATCCAAGACAATTCTGAAGGACTTAGAATGGCTAAGTAAATTGTGATACGTTAATGTAATGGAATATTCCTGAGCTATCAGAAACAATACTATGAATACAGAGAAGTATGGAAAGACCTACCATGAACTGATGTAGAATGAAGCAAAGCCAAGAGAACAAAAGACATAATGTAAATGGAAAGAACGATCCCCCTAAACCAAAAGAAAAAAACCCATTGCAAAATAGCAAAAAACAATCATGGTCTCACAGGAGAGACACAAGAAGACACCCGCCCTAATGCTCTGCAGAGTGTAGGGCTCCTGGAGCCTGGATGCTGAACATGCTGTCAGATTGGGGGGGGGGGGGGGGGGGGGGGGGGGGGGGCGCGGTTTGGATGTGCTGAACAGTTCTGTTGATTGCTTTTCCCTTCTCTTTAAAAAAAAATTCTGATATGGGATGGCTCTCTAGGAGGGGGAAGGAGAAAGGAAACAGAAGAAATTTAGGCAATATAAAAACAAAATTATTTTAAAAATAACTCAAAGCCTCCTTCTCCATGAGCTCATAGTCTAGTGACATAATCTGTAATTCAAATGATTGAATGATGTAAGCACTAAGTTTAAGTCTCACACATGAAAGGACCCAGCTGTCCCCAGTGGGTCTCACACAAACCTTGGCCTGTGCCCCAAACAGAAGAAAGCAGAAGTTGGTGTCCTTCTACTCATCTAAAACGCCTAGGTCTGTTAGGAGCTCTGAGGCAGCTAATGCCAATACTGTGCCCTCCCTCCCTCTCTCCTCTTCCCCCGCCCCTGCAAATACTGCCAGAGGACCCCTTCTTTACCCAGCTCCTCTCGGGTGAACGGCAAGAAGGTGGTGTCCTCATTCAGGTTCTTGTTGAAGTCGATACAAAGGAGACTTAGCTTCTTTTTAATGCTTTTTATTTTCTAAAGGGAAAAGAAAGAAAGGACATGAGGGGTCAGGAAGAAGGGAGCCACAGGGAAGAAGGAGCCGTGTAGGCTCTAAGTTTTGAGGCAGCTACCCTGGGTGGCCAGATTGGTTGCATCTGCCAGCCTTGTTGCAAGAGCAAGGCCAAAGGAAAAAGAAGAGTGAGTGAGTGTGTGTGATGTACATGAAGTAAACACTAAAATAAGGTCACTTAATAACTGCATGCTTATTCCAAAAAGATTTCTACAGTTACTTTAGGAATTTCTCTTTAGGGATGAACGGCTTTCAGTCTATGGCCTGTCCTAAATCTATCTATGAGTAGAAAATCATCATCCTTAGAGGACAGATTTCATTTTTGCACAGGGTCAGGAAGTCACACCTAATGACTAAGCCAATGGGGCTGGAGCTGCCAAGCTAAGGATATGATTTCTTGTATTAAAAATCCACATGTGAGTAAAAAGCAACAAGGCTGATTTCCCTTTGTTTTGTGTCTTTCAGGAAGTGGCTCTGAAGGCAGCTTTGCCTGAAACGTGTAGAGCAAAAGGGGGAAGGATGTTTGATGGGGTGGTGCTGCTGCTGCTTGCAAGACAAGAACAAGCATTTATTAAGCCTACTTGGTGTTCCTCCCCCACAGATCCCCTCCTCCCCAAACACTTGCAATGGATGTCCCCAGGTCTAGAATGTTCTTCCTCTTCACCTTGACCTTTCAGAATCCCTGGCTTCCTTGAAAACTCAGCTTTAAGGCTACTTTCAGCAGGCGGCCCAGGCCAGTCCCTTGTCTCTAAAACTACCTGCCGTGTCTTCAAATCCCCTGTGCACATGTTGCTGCCTCCATTCAAATTTAGGGGCCTGTTTGTGCCTTTTTGTATCCTCAGCACTAAGCACAAAGCTGGGCCCTTAATAACTGGATGCACTTGGCACCAGGTTAGGCAAACATGAGACAGTCTGCACTTACCCTCAAGAAGCTTAGTCTTTGAGGGAAATACTATCGAGCAGGCAGATACAAAGCATACATAAAGTAGATATAAAGGAATTTTGTGCAGGTACTAGAAGCTAGAGGTGAAGGGGGGAGTATTTATCAGGGCTGTCAGACCAGGAAACGTCTCATGCAGGAAATAGCCCTTGACCTGACCATTGGGATTCTAAGAGGGGGGGGGCTGAGGAAAAAGAGCACCTCCAGATACGGGAGGCAGCTTGTGTAGGGTTAAAGTTGGACACGAGGGAAAGCCGTCGGGCTGGACCACACAGTGCGTGGGAATCATGTGACTGAAAGTGGTGCTTCCATCACTGCTGCCCATCAAAGGCAATGGCTTAGAAAAGAAATGGCAGATCTGGAAAATCAACAGCCGGCTAAGAAGATGGGATCTGAGAGCAGGACTGGGATTGTGGAGCCACAATTAAAAACAGAAGAACAGAATATAAGCATGGAAGGCTCCTAGCCAGGAATGGAGCGCATCTAACAAGGGCTATTAGGAAATAATTTTCCTGGTGACTCACAAAGCTAACTAAAAAGGCATTAAACCTGTTATAAAATTTTCAGAAAAGATGTAGAAGAAAACACTCCATCCCCTCCTATGCAGAAGTGGGGACTAGGGAGTCCAGAGATGTGGAAGACTGCACTTGTCAGATTTTTTTTTTATATATTGGTTGGTTTTGCTTATTTGTTTTTCTCTTCTGTTTTTTTTCCTTTTTTTTTTTTAACTGATATAGGGATCGCTTTCTGGGAAGGACTGGGACACAGTGCAATCTAGGAGAAGTTATCAACAAAAATATAATTCTAAAAAGGAAGCCTTGGTATGTCCCCTAAGCTAGATACCCCAGGCAGTAACTACAGTTTAGGAAGAAGAGTAGAAATTCATAGACATGAAATGCAAAAAAGGAGCCACTAATAAAACTCACATTTATTCACAAATGTATAAAGGTACAAATAACTAGCAAGGTCCTCCACAAGAGGCCAAATTTCACCTCATAAAACATGACTTAAATTTTACAGGATGACACTCATCACAAGAATATGGCTCTGGAAAGGCATACTATATACAGATCATGGAAAGAAACAAAGGCTGGGCCAACTCTGTCATATACTCGACAATTTGGAGGAGCAGATAACAAAGGGTTTTCAAGAATGAAACTCTGAAAGTAGAAAGAGAAAATTCAATAAATAATTATTTATCAGGAATCTACTATGTAGGAGGCACTGCTCAATTCTCAATTCCAGTGAGAAGGAAAAGTAGCAGTTTGTCTACAGAGGTTTATGTGGATGAGCTGGGAACTTAATGACCAAATAAGATTTTAAAGACAGGTATAGAAAATGAAAAGTAACAGAAGATGATCAAGTAAGTACTTTTTAAGTGCATTCATGCTGACCATACACTACAGTTAGGAATACAAATCCCAGAACAGAGCCAGGAAGGCTAAACTGGAGACAGAGCAGGAGCTGCTCAAGAAATCTAAGGGTTAAAAAAGGGCTTTTTAAAGCTATATTGGAGAAAAGAGAAAGGTCCAAGGAGGGATACAATCGATGCTTGGGGTCGATGAGGTTACAGTGACAATGGAGAAAAGACAGGACTTAATCTAGTTTTATGTTGCTTCTTTTGGCTCCTGAGGAGAAATACCTTTGTACTACAAAGGCCAGAACAAAAAATGGCTAATAGGGAACAGACACTGAAGATAGGAATAAGGAAGAAAGAACAGCTCCATGCTGCCGTTGATGAGTTCAAGTTACTACCCTGTGATGAACTATACCTGTGGTAGGGGCCCAAAAGAGTTGGGGGATTCTATGATAGCCAAGCCCCTGTTGGTGAGCTCTGAAAGATGGAAAAGGGGAAGCATGACAAGGTATGAGAAGAGCAAATGTCCCAATCCTTTAAAAAAAATAAAAAAGGATTCTGCAAACCACAAATTGATAAGTTTGACTTCAATTACTGAGGCCTCAGAGAACTTGGCATTGTGTTTTCATGCATTTTCATCAATGATGGGGCTAAAGGCACACCAGGCACATTAAATCCGCAAATGATGCAAAGCTGGGAAAGCCGGGTTACCCTATTGTATGGCAGGGTCAGAATCCTGAGTGGTCTGGGCAGTTACAATATTTTGTCAAATCTAATAAGATGAAATGCTGGAATGAGGAAAGGACCTAAGCTTGTGATTTCTGTGCTAGGAGGAACTCCTGTGTGTGGAAATCCCTTCTGCCAAGGCAGGACAGCACTTTCTCTGCAACCTGGAGCAATGAGAGGTTAAGTGACTTGCCCAAGGAGACAAGAGTCAGTATGTATCAGATGAAGGACTCAAATCCAGGTCTTTCTGGCTTTGCGGGTGGCTCTCTAGCAACTACACTAATCTCTCTATAAAACCACAACATTTAATAGGCATACGTATATAATCTTACACTTGATTAAATAAACTAACACCACAAGTAAGAGATATCTAGCCAACAAGCCTAGACAGACAGTTTATCTGAAAAAGATCAGAGTGTTATAGTGGCCCACAAGCTCAATATGAGTCAAGGGTGTGCTCCAGTAGTCAAAGAGAGCTAATGAAGTCACTGGAAATAGAAGAGAAGCAAACTGTCTAAAACTGGGGAGTCAACAGTGCCAGCATATTCTACTTAGACTGGATCTCCTCTGGAGGACTGTGTTCAGTTCTGGACACTACATTTAGGAAAGACATTGACAACCTACAGAAATTCTTAAGAAAAGCAAGCAGGGTGGTGAAGGCCTATAAAATCTTGCCCCATGAGGATTAAGAGAAGGAACCAGGGAAATTTCACTTGGAAAAAAGAAAACTTTGGGGCAGCTAAGTAGCTCAGTGAATAGAGAACCAGGCCTGGAGTCAGGAGGACCTGAGTTCAAATCTGGCCTCAAACAACTGACTTACTAGCTTTATGGCCACAGTCAAGTCACTTAAAAAAAAAAGACTTCAGGACACAATAGCCGAGGGGCTGCCTTGATTAAGAAAGATTCTCTTCAAGAGGAGAATCAGATACAAGGGGTAGAATTAACAGAAAAGGGATTTAGATGATTTCAGGGTAAACTTTCTAACAATTCATTATTAACATGAGATGGGTTTTCTAGAAATACAGAAAATATTTATAGCAGCATATTTTAGGATCCAAGAGAAATGAAAACAAAGCAGGTGCCACCAAAGGGGGCATGGCTACATAAATGGTGGTATGTAAATATAAAAGAATATTGTTACTTCTGAGAGACTTGAGAAGATGTGAACAAACCTATGCAGATAAAGTAAGCGTAGCAATGTAAAAGCAGACAACACTAAAGGGAACTCAAGTCAATGCCAACGGCCATGCTTAACTCCAGAGGGCTGATGATCAGATACACTCTTCCCTTCTTGGCAGAGATGGAAGACAGACTGACAAGTAATGCACCAGATGCTGTTAGACATGGTCAATGTGTCCATTTGTTTTACTTAATTGTTAAAACAGGATTCTGTGAGGTTTACTGGGAAGTGACGGTGATGTTTAAAAAAAAAAACAACCATTTCCACCCAAAATACCAAAAACAAAGGGTTCTCCCTCCCTATAAGTCTTTAAGCAAAGGTTGGATGATCACTTGTTGGGTATGTTGTGGAGGGGGTAGGGTATAGGTCTTACTTAATGGCCATTGAGCTACCTTCCATCTCAAAGATTTTATTCTGACATTCCATGGCAACCCTTCAAGGGAAATAAATATTTTTAAGGAAAATGCTAATGTGGATGAGTATATTACTATTTTTTTTAGTCAGTTTCCTTACTCTGGTATGTTTCTTAGGAATGGAAAAAGGGTAGACTGCTACTTTCCCAGCTATCTCTCAGACAAAACAGGATGACTACCTCTGCTTTAACAGTGCATGAAAAGCTAGAAGAGACCTTTGAGACCGTATGAGGTCCAGAATGTCCAAGATCACAAAGGGAATTATTGGTAGAGAGGAGATAAGATTTCCCATGAGAAGGGTCTCTTGAGACAGCAGGATGGTTTCCACCAAGGCATCCTGTCACAAAACACTAGTGCAGGAGACTGCACAGGGCTGCCAATTTCCATGCACAGTAAAGAAGAGGGGGAGTAAGCACATAACACTCAGCCCCCATGGATTCTTCACTAGGGAACCCCAAAGAGCTGCTGCCAATAATGGGGCTTAATTTCAATTCAACCACAGCTTGAACCCACATGAACACACAGTGAGAATTCTTACTTCCTGAGTTTCTTCTGGGAGGTGCAGACCATTCCGTTTTCCCAGCTTAACTAACCGATCCAGGTATCTCTTGGCTTCCGGCCTCAGTGAGTCTGCTGAAACTTTCTCCTAGGAAAATGAGAAAATCAAACTGCTTTAAAGATAACTTCAAAGAACATGATTTCAGAATTATAGACTGTTAGAATTGGGAGGGACCTTGGAATCTGCTGAGTCTAACGACACCCTTTCACTTTACAGGTGAGGAAAATAAGCCTCAGAGGGGGAAATGACTTCACAAAACCCTCAAATTGGAAGAGACCTCAAGAATCATCTAGTGAAACCAATACTAGGGGCAGCCAGGTGGTGTAGTGAATAGAGCACTAGTCCTGCAGTCAGGAGGACCTGAGTGCAAATCCGGCCTGAGACACTTAACACTTACTAGCTGTGTGACTTTGGGCAAGTCACTTAACCCCAATTGCCCTGCCTTCTCCCCTCCAAGAAGCAAAAAAAAGAAAAAGAAAAAAGAAACCAATACCTGAAGTATGAACCATTCTACAACATCCCAGTGAGCTCAAAACACCTCTGCCTGAATACCTTCAGTGTCTCCTCAGGGCTGCTCATTCCATTTGGCATCAGCTATGATGATGCCAGTTTCCCCTTACACTTGGCTGAAATCTGCTTCTCAGTTACTTCTATCCTACAAGACCCTAAACCCTGAGGATAAGACAGCCCTTCATATGTCAGAAGACAGCAGTCCTGGCTCCCCCCAGTTTCTCTTCTCTAGATTAAATATCCTTAGTTCTTTCATTTAATCCTAGGACAGTGGTTTCCACTGTTCTCACTCCTCCGGTTGCTCTCTCGGGGTTGTTCCTCACCAGCTATCTAATTCAACCCACAGACAAAAGGAAGTCTCAAGACCATACTCAACAAATGTCTGCCTAGCCCTGCTCGATGATCTCTAAGTAAAGGGAGCTGACCATCTCTTCAAGCAGCCCATTCCATTTTTGGACAGCTCTAATCATTAGGAAAATTTCCCCAAAATCAAGTCTAAATTTGGCTCTTTTCAACTTCTCTCCATTTTCATTCATTCTGCTCCCTAGGGCCAAGAGAACAAAACTAACTCCTCCCCCCACGCAACAGTCCTTCAAATATCAGAGGTCAGTTAACATGTTTCCTCAGAGTCTTCTTTTATCCAAGATAAACATGTACAGTTCATTCCAAGTGGCATGAACTTAAGGTCCTTTCTCATCTTGCTTGTCATTCTCAGGACACTTTCCATCTGATCAATGTCTCTCTTAAACCATGGTGCCCAAAACTGAACACAGTATTTCTGATGAGGTCTGACAAAAGCTGAATACGAGTCTTTCACTGCTGTATCTATTTTAAAGGAACTCTCTTAATGAAGCCCAAGAAGGAATTAAGTTTTCTGGCTCCCACATGGCACTGCTGTCTCTTGAACTTTTGGTCCACTAAAACTTCCAGATCTCTTTCAGAACTGCTTAGCCATGCCTTTCCCACTTTATACTTGTGAAACGGATTTTCTGTACCTAAGTGCAAGACTTAACATTTATCCCTGTTGAATTTCATCCTAGTAGATCCAGCTGAATGCACTAGCCTGTCAAGATCCTCTGGGATCCTGATTTTGTAATCTGCTTTGTTAGTTATTTCTCTCACCTTTGTATTGCCCGAAATTGCAATCTAGAAAAAAGGCATCTAGACTTTTATCCAAGTCATCGATAAAAATGTTAGACAGCCCAGGGCCAAGCACAGATTGGGGCACTCCAATGGAGATCTCTCACCCTCCTAACAATCACTCTTTCAGTCTAGCCATCCAAAGAGTTCTAAATCCATCTAATTATATCATTGTTTAACCCATCTCTCTCCATCTTCATCACATAGGATGTGATGCTTTTATTAAAAACTTTGCTGAAACCTAAGTAAACTATTTCTACAGCAGTCTTTTCATCTACTTAGTAATTCTATCAATCAAAAAAGGAAATGAGGTTAGTCTGGAACAGACCTCGAGGCCACATGTGCCCTCCAGGTCCTCAAGTGAGGCCCTTTGACTGAATCTAAACTTCACAGAATGAATCCTTTTATTAGGGGGATTCCTTACCCCATCCCAGACTCTTGGATAACCTATTCTTGATGAAGCCATGCTGCCTCTCTTGATTGCTATATGTTTGCCAATCATCTTTTCAATCATCTGTCTAGAATCTTCCCAAGAACCAAAGTCAAGTTCAGAGCCTATAATATGTAGACTCTGCTCTCTTTTTTCTATGAAAATAGAGAATACAACTGCCCTTCTCCAATCTTGTGGTGTTTTATTCCATGATGATCTCTCTTTTCCTCCTTTTGAGATTGGGTTTCCTTATCTTGTCCAACCTGGAACTGCAGCAGCCATTCAGGGGCAGGCTGAATGCCACTGTTGCTTAGCATAGAAGTTTGTATCTGTTGTTTCCAAAGTGGGCTTGCTCACCCTTCCTGAGACAGCCTGGTGACCCCCTGCTCCTGAGAGTTTATCATACTGGTGCCAGACTTAGCAAAGACTTGTCAGCTTCCGACTTACAGCAACTGAGAACTTCCAAGCTTAAGTGATCCACCAGCCTCAGTCTCCCTTACAGTAGCAGGAATTATAGGCATGTGTCAAACGCTCCCAGTTTCCTGTGATATTTTCAAGCATCACTGAGAGCTCAGTTATCACATCTTCCAGTTCTTTCAGGATCCAAAGACACAGTTCATTTGAGTCAGGTGACTTGGATTCATCAAGGACAGCCAGGTTCTCTCTTACTATTATTTAACTTGGGTATCAACTCCCTGCTAATTGTCAGCTACCATCACCCCATCTAATGAGAGCAAAGGCTTCCTCTCTCCTTTGAGCCTCCTCTGTCTTCCGATACAGCAAAACCAATTCAAACCTTTTTGTTTTCCTTAGGTTCCTCTGTCAGTCTCAACTTAATCTGAGCTTTATCATTCTTCAAATATCTATGGGATTCTACCACACATATTCACATCCTGTTACTTGGCTCTGATTTCATCTTCCATATGCTTAACGGGTGAGTTCCCTTGTGTGTACTCACTGATCTTCTCTGACAAATCCCATTTGTCCTCCTCATTGCAATTATTTCCCTCTACAGTTTCAGAATTTCATTCTTGTGCATCTCCTATCCCCTGAGGCTGGCTTTCCCTTAAGCATCTTAGTCCATGTGATCTTTCTGATCTTTTGCCCAAATTCTTTGAAATCTGCTCTCCTGAAATCTAGGATACATGTCAGACTATACCCAGTTTTCTTCTATTCTCTCACAAACTCTAGGTCACGTAGGAACCAGAAGGGTTCCATCATTCCCCCACCCAAAACCAGCTCCTCATTAGCAATAATCAGACCCAGAACTCCCCCTTTTAGTTCATCTACCCTTTAAAGGATGAAATTATGACTATAGCAGGTCAAACGGTAATTACCCTGCTTTTGGTGGAGACCTCTAACAGGTGTCTTGATAATTGATGTCCTGCTATATCATACCTCTGTGCCAGACTTCTTATCTGTTTCTCAAACTCCTCATCTATTTCCTCCTTCTGTCCAGGTGATCTGTAGTATACTCCAAATAACACAGTCACTTCTATTACTGCCTTCTTAGACCTTTACCCAAATATTTTCTATGATGTTTTGCCCCACTGGTTCCTAGAATATACCTTTTTAATAAAGTATGCCCACCCAGAGTTTCAATCTAGCCACAACCGAATCCCACCAATTCTCAGTGATAACTAGGAGGTTAAATTTGCCCCCTTGTAGCAACATAACCCAGCCTAGTTCCTCGTTGAGTATCTGTGCATTGACAATTGAGGTGCCAGCTCTACTAGTGGTCCTCTTCCTGGCTTGTTTCTTGTGCACTTGTGAGTGTATCAAATGCTATTTCTTCAACCTTCTTTGTGGGTTCTCTCTGCAGTATCTAACTTGAGGGATACACATAGGCAGTCTTCCTCCCCTATCCTTTATAGTTTAAAGCTTTTTTGATTAGGTTTGAAACAAATCTAACAAATACATTATTTTCTTAAAATAAAATTTTATTGATCTTCTGTTTTTACATTGCCTATTTTTTCTTCTATATCCCTCTCTTTCAACACCTCCCAGAAAGACAGCCATTCTTTAAAATAAAAACAAATAATTTTTTTCCCTTTTTTTTTTGAGGGGACAGGGCAGTTGGGGTTAAGTGACTTGCCTAAGGTCACAACAGCTAGTAAGTGTTAAGTTTCTGAGACCGCATTTGAACTCAGGTCCTCCTGACTCCAGGGCAGGTGCTCTATTTACTGCACCACTCTATTCACTAGCTGCCCCCAAATAATTTTTTAAAAAGAAAAAACCAACAGAACTAGTGAATACATCCCCCCAAAATCTGAAAATATATGTAATGTTCTATACCCATAAGCAGAAAGAATGGGTGTGGGGCGGGGGTGAGTGGAGGTGTATGTCTCTTTAATATGATCACCAGAAGTGAGTGCTATGCATTTTTTAAGTCCTGAGAGGGCCGGTTACATTAATTTCCAACTGTTCAGTGTTTGTTCTAGTTAAATTGCTGTAGCCACCGTATATAGTTTTCTTGGTTCTGCTTTCTTCACTCAGCATCACTTCACACAAGTCTTTCCATACTACTCTGCATTCATCATGGTTATTTTTACAGCTAAGTAATATTCCAATATATTCACATTTGCTTAGCCATTCCCAAGCTGATAGGCACTGACTTTCTTTCTAGTTATTCACTACCACAGAAGGTGCTACTATAAATATTTGGGTGGCTATGGAGACTTAGCAATGATATCCTTGGGAAAAAGGCCTAGCAATGGAATTTCTAGGTGAAAGGAGATTTACATTCTAACCACTTCTTTATTTCCATAATTCCAAATTACTTTCCAGGACAGTTGTACTAATCCACGGCTCCACTAGCAACTGGCCATGTCCATCTTTTGTTATCTTTGCCAGTTTCTGGGTTTGAGATAACAATGTAGGGTGGTTTTGATTTGTATTTCCCTTGTTAGTCATTTGGAGTATCTGCTCATATGACTAGTAATAGTTTGCAATTCTTCTTTTGAAAATATAAAATATACAAAATATATCCTCACCAACCTTCCTTAAGCATATTCTGTATCTATCCAGTGGTCTGTTAACCAGGTATTTTAATCGAGGATCCAGAAAGCCAAACCCCATTCTTAGGTTCTACCTCTTAACAAGCTATTCACTTTCCAAATTAACGTTCTCTTCGGTGTCCCCTGTGTTCAATAGACAAAACACAGCTTGCATCCTTATGCTCTTCAGTTTCTTGTACAAGTATTTTGCAGTCATTGGCGATCTATCTAGATTTCTTCTGGAAATCATTTGTGACCATGTGAATCACCAGAAGTGAGGGCGATCCACTTGAAGTCCTGAGAGGTCCTGCTGTGTTCTCAATGCATGCCGCAGGAATACAATTAGATCTCCCTTGTGGTTAGGCTGGCAACCAGGTGCCTCACTACTCCTAAGCAGGGAATCACTAACAACTCTGCCTCTTCCTGGAGGATCTCCTCCTATCTGATATTTTCTGGGGTTCTACTATATCATTCTGGGGAGGACCAGGAGCTTGTTCCTCTCAGAGCACCCAGATCCTTCTCCTTTACTTAACCTCAATTGCCCTTCCTTCCCCCCTCAAAACAATTTTTTTTTAAAGAGAGAGAAGGGTAATGAAGCATTTTTTTAATGTGCAGAAAAGAACAGAAAGCAAAAGGAAACACAGTTACAGGCAAGCAGGACAGCTTTTAAAGTTATGTGTTAAATTTATTATATACTTAAAAAGTATAGCTGGCTATACATAACAGACTCAGTTTCATGTACAATCCTCTTCTCCCATACTTCCAGATATATGGAAATGCCTATTTCATTTGGTGTTTAAGTTCAGAATAACTGGGTTTGTTTGGTTTTTTTGCCCTTTTTTGGAGGGTGAAGGGCAGGGTATTTGGGGTTAAGTGATTTGCCCAAGATCACATGGCTAGTAAGTGTTAAGTGTCTGAGGCTGGATTTGAACTCAGGTCCTCCTGATTTCAGGGCTGCTGCTCTATTCACTGTGCCACCTAGCTGCCCCAATTGGGTTTTTTTTTTAAGCTGAAGGGAAATGTTATTGCAGTAAATCTGTGTGCCAGTCATACCCTTTCTGGATGGGCCAAGGAGCAGTTCTCTTTCCTGGGTGAATGGCTGAAAAGAAATCAAGAACTAGGGATGAAATGGACTAGTATTGCACCAAAAATGAGTGACTGAGAGAAACCTGGAAAGTGTTCCGGGAAGTGATCCACAGTGAAGGAAGCAGAACCGGAGCTAACAAGCTATTAGTAACCCTAAGAAAGCAGTTACGTTCTGAGTGCCTGGAAGCACGTCTTTCCTGAGGATGGATACAAAGTGTGCTCTAGGCTGTCCCATACAGCTTTGCTTCTGGATTGCTCTTTGTTTCCAGAAGGGTTAGATGGTTTCAGGAGGGGAGGAATTGAAGCAGAAATAAGCAGTTTAAAACTTAATGCCACAGTAAAACTACAAGAAGAGCCCCTCCCGCTCTGGTGCTCACCTGCAGCCAGACAATCCTCTGGTACACATCCTGCCTCATGCTCATCTCCACATCAAACTCGGAGAGCTTCTTGTCAGCCTCGGTACTGGCTGTTCGGATGTCTTTGGAGGGGGAGACATGCTGTGGGAAATCCAGAATGTTTCTCTGAACTGAAAAAAGGTCAAGCAGGGGAAAGTAGGTCAGGTTGGGCAAGTGGTCAAGCAATAAACAGCGATTTTAAAGCCTCCTCAGTGAGTCACAGAATAATTATGAGAGCCTCACCTGATCCTCCCAACAGCCCTGAAGCAGACAGGACTGGTCTCATTTTACAAATGAGAAAAACAGACAGTCCTGTAGCAGCTGGGCAGGAGAGCTGGGGCTAACCCCCCGGCTTCCTGACTCAGAGCCCAGGGGTCTTTCCACTGCACTGCCATCCTCCCCGGGACCTACCCAAAGTGGCAGCACCAGAGCCAAGTCAGGTGGTCACTTAGCAAGTAGGTCAGGGAGGGGACTTTTTTTCAAGGTATAGGTTGGCCTATGTTTCCTCTGAGGTCTCTTCCAACTCTGAAATTCTGTGAAAAGCCCCAATATCAACAAAAATTCAGACTCTTTGCTTGGGAATACTGAGACAGAAATAAAAAGAAAGCATATTTCTCCTCGTAAGAAGAAAAACATCCTGGCAGATTGAGCTATCCCAGAAGGAGTAGCCTGCTCAGGAACAGGTCAGGAAGGTTCTAATTCAACTCTAATAAGCATCTATTATGCACCCTGACTTCAAAGAGTGTACATTCAACTGGGGGTGGAGGGTGGGGGTGTGAGCAGGAAAACACTATGTAACCAGAAGAAAATGCAAAATATCAGGGGAGGAGACCTGTGATTTCATTGGCACAAGAGACCCCAGTGAAGCAGTACCTGCTATTCCAGCAGATCTGCTCTGGGACCTCAAGCCTCCTCAGGCCCAGTCACTCTTGGCTTTACAGGTGAGGAAAATAAGCCTCAGAGGGGGAAATGACTTCACAAAACCCTCAAATTGGAAGAGACCTCAAGAATCATCTAGTGAAACCAATACTAGGGGCAGCCAGGTGGTGTAGTGATTAGAGCACTAGTCCTGCAGTCAGGAGGACCTGAGTTCAAATCTGACCTCAGATACTTGACACACTTACTAGCTATGTGACCTTGGGCCAGTCACTTAACTGCAATTGCCTTGCCTTCCCCCCCTCCAAAAATTTTTTAAAAATAAAATTCTTCACCTTGGATCTAAGGGTTATCATTAGTCCCTAAAATAAGAATATTTATAAAAAGAATAAGAGAAGAGCCAGTCTCTGGGAAAGGGGAAGTCAACTATATCTAGAAATGAGGGTATTAAAAACAAAGGATATCAGCAATACTTTTTAATGGGACAGACAAATAGCACACCCTTCCACACCCTAATTACCCAATTTATATTATTAAGTTAATTGGGTGAGGGGTGGTGACAAAGAAAAGGTGAATGGAAGGTGACAAAGAAAACAGAAGATGGCCAGATTTGGCAAAAGAAACAGAGAACAACTCCCTGACATCTTGAAATAGGGGAGAGGTGAATAAGGACTCAAATTTCCGGGCTGTAAACTGAGTTGGCTCTTGGGTGTAAGTCTGTGCTAGCCAGTTTACATTGGGTGGAGCCAATCACAAGCAGGGTCATGGCCTCGAATTTACCTGTGTATTCCACTTCCACATCAGCCAATGCCTTAAGAGTACTCTCATAGGACACTTCTTCAAACTCCTGTAAGCCCACTTGATCATACACACGCTTGGTTTTTTCAATGAGTTCATTGGTAAGATTTTCAATCTGCCCTGCTGTCAAATCCCACCGTAAGCAGTTTGTCACGGAACATGGAGACACATTATCCAGGACATCTCCTGCATAAAAAGGACAGAGGAAAACAAGCCATGTGGATCAGTGAAATGGATAGACAAGTACCTCATGCTTGCTGACACCCATCATGGCCACCCAGATATAACCTTGTAGGTGTCTTAGAAGACCCAAGGCTCACCTGTCCTTAGGCTGTAGGGAGGGAAGTGAGTTACAAACTGTTTCTCTGGAAGTGAAAGAAGCAAATTTTCTATTTCTTTGAGCATCATCTTCCCCTACAGTACACAAAATAGGGTCTAAGAGAACGACTTCAAATACTATCAAACATTTATAGGACATCGACTCAAGTTCAAAGAACTGTCTAGGCACTGAGAATACAAGGGAGTATAAGACCAAGCTAGTTGAAGAGATGGAAAAGAAAAAATGTAGCCAACTAGAAGTGTCCTCTTCCTTATATGATCTCATAACACTCTGTCTTCTTCATATACACTCAGATTCTAATTTTTATTTAAACTTGTTTATGTCTCCCTCTTACTGGGCTCCTATGAGACCACAATCCCCATGAGGGCAGAGACTCATTCATTTTTGTATCCTTCCTGGCACTGAGTATGGTGCTCAGCAGACACTAAATAAATGTTTAACTGAATCAAAGTCCTTTTCTCTCCAGCTAATCAGATGCCAAGTCCTGACACTTATATTTCCACAACACTGTTTGCTTCTCTCATTGCCCCCTTGTCTTAAAAAATATTGGGGAAGAGGAAGGGGATATGTTTTGTTCTGACACAGACAATCCCAAACAAACTCCCAGGAGCAATGGTGACTGATGGTATTCATCTCTTTCCACTTTGCAGTTTAATGATAACAAAACGATATGTGTTTTCCTTCTGTGGGAGGGTAGCAATACTGTGTTTGCCTTAAATTTTGTAGCCATTTGGTGCTGTTTTTATTTACGTTGTTATAGCCGTATGCACATAGTTGGTTCTGCTTTTTTTACCTCACCTCATGAGTCTTCCCAAGATTCTCATAGCTGTCATCCTAGTTTAGGTCCTCATTTCCTGGACTCTTGTCATTGCTTTTTAACTGATTTCTCTCTGTCTCTAAATCTCTCCCCATAGACCTTTTTTTCCTTTTGACCAAGTACTCTCATCAATCCATTTCTTTCATCAGGTCCCTACTATATTCAAAACCCTCCAGTATTGAAGCTGCATATAGAATAAAGTTAGGGTAGCTAGGTGGCATAGTGTTTAGAGTGCTGAGCCTGGAATCAGCAAGATTCATCTTCCTCAGTTCAAATCCAACCTCAGACACTTACTAGCTGTGTGACCTTGGCCAAGTCACTTAACACTGTTTGCCTCAGTTACTCATCTGTAAAATGAGAGGCAGAGGAAATGGTAAAACATTCCAGTACCTCTGCCAAAAAAAGTTCAAATGGGGTCATGGAGAGCTGGACCCAACTGAAAAACGACTTAACAATAAAATAAAGTATACATTGTTTCTCTGGACATTGCAGGCCCTTAAAAATATGGCTCCAACCTAAGCCAAACTGGACTTCTCCACTCCCTGTTCTCCTCCCACCTTCTCTTATATGCCTAATATTGCTCACACTTTCCCATCCTTTTCTGGAACAGGTCCCCTATTCTTTCAGCTCAGGCACCAACTCTTCCCTGACCTTTCCAACCAAAAGTAATCTCTCCCTCCTCAATTTCCTATAATGTTCAGGACTTCTCCTTTCTATTTCACCACCACTCTGCCCTATATCATTGTTATTTATGTATATATTTTATCTGTTCTACTGGAGTGTAAACAAGGACTTCTCATCTTTTATTCGTTGTACCCAGCCTCTGGTCCCTGAGTCCAAGTTCAGCACTCAAGCATAGAAGGAGGCTATCTAGCAGAATGAGAAGCCCCAACTTTTGCACTCAAACACTGGGGCAGGATAGAAGAGCTCACATGAGAGCCTAGGCAACCAAGCAACTAGCTCATGAGTCCAAGTCTAGTATCTAGAGTAGGAAGTGTGGATCTAGTGAAATAAGCAGCCCTAGGCTTTACTGGGGTGGCCAGATAGCACCTACATTTGAAAGAGGGAAATCTGGTTGGAGAAAAAGCTCCAGTTTCCCCTGAGAGGACCCAGGTGCCTAGGGTCTCTCAAATACAGAATAGAGAATGTGCAACCTCAGCTTTTCCTGAAAGGACCTAGCATCTGAAATAGAAGGAGAGAGCAGCTAGTGGGAAGAGAAACTCTAGGCTCTTTGCCTAGACGTTACAGTATGAGACGGAAGTCTGGTGGCACATTTAATATCTTCCTATGCTGAGGTGAGGATAAGGTTTCTGTTTCCAGAGTACAAACCTACGCCTAATACTCAGGATAAGAAGGCATAGTACCTTCTGAGAGGACCCAACACAAGACAAATGGGGTGCAGAACCTCAGGCTCCCTGAGAAGACCAAGTGGTCCAAAGTTCTGAACCTGTAGCCAGAAGACTTGAGTTCAAATACAGATTCTAACACTTCTTTCTCAACTACTCCCTGCCCTCCAGACTTCTGGCACCTTCCCTTAGAGATTACTTTTCATTTACATCAGATAAATAATAAGATAGGTAGATAGATATAATCTTATACATACAGTTATTTGCATATTGTCTACCTATTAGAAAGAAGGTGAGCTCCTGGAAGGAGAGGATTGTATTTTTGCCTTTCTAAAGTGCTTAGCACAGTGTCTGGCACTTTCTGAGTGTTTACTATATTTGTTGACTGACTGACCAACTTGCACAACTTAACCTGTCCCCTCATCTATAAAATTAAAGGATTGTTCTGGATGACCTATAAAGTCTCTTCCCATTCTAAATCCAAGATCTTTGGAGAAGTAGCAGGGGTAAAAATGAGAAGATCTGGTAGAATCACAACACCCCAACTTTGGAACTGGAAATTATCTCAAGACCATCCAGGCATATCCATAACATAGTTTTAAGACTTGAAGGGATTTCAAGAGGCTATTTGGGCATACACCTTTCTACAGATAAGGAAAGTTAGGCCTAGAGAGGTTAAGTAGCAAGCAAGATCACAAAGGTGGTGAATGAAAGTTTGAATCTAGGACCTCTTGACTCCAAATCCAAAGTTCTTGGCATTAGACCACATTGCCTCTCCTCCCACTTTATAGATGAGGAAATGGGACCAGAGAAGTCCCACAGGTAGTAAGTGGCAGAATCCAGACCTTCTGTGTATAAGCCTAAAGCTCTGGTCTACTACACCTCTCTGGAGTTAAACAACCCAGGCTCTCCAGTTTTCAGTCCCTGCACCCAGGATTACAAGGAGGTCCTGCCTGGCTGCTGGTCCCTGGAACAGAAGGGATTTGGGATTGAAAGCAGCCCCAGTACTACAAGATTCTGGTTCATGGTTCCCAGTCCCTGCACCCAGGACTAGCACCCTGGCTAATGGCCCCTGGGGTAAAAGGGAGGGATCTGGGGGACTAAGCAGCCCCAGTATCACATGACTCAGGCTCCATGGCTCCCAACTACAAAGGTGCCCTAGCTAATGATTCCTGGGGTAGAAGGGAGGGTTGGTAGTGGTGGGAAATGCAAGAAGCTCCAGTATTAAAGGACCCCTGCTCCCAGTCACTGTACCACACCCAGGACTACAAGGGGACCCTGGCTGGAGGTCCTTGAAGTAGAAGGGGGTCGTCTGGGTGGCTATATTCCAGGGCCGGGACTCCCTGCACCCAGGACTACAAGGGAGCTCTGGCTGGGGTCTCTGGGGTGGGGGTGGGGGGCTGGTCTGAGAAGCTGTATTCCAGGACCCGGCTCCCAGCGCCGGCCCCGAGGCCGCCCTCATCCTGTCCCGCACGAGGGGATGCGTGGCGCGAGCCGCGCGGAAAGCAGCCCTGGGCCGAGAGGGGAGCGTGAGGCCGGTCCGTGGCCCGGAGCGCAAGGGTGGTACCTGTGGGGGGCGCCATGGTGGCGACGGGGCTCGGGCTGCAGCGGAACTGGACGTGCAGGTGGCTCTTCCGTTGACCGCTGCTGCTGCGAGGGATCCTCCTCAGCGGACTAGAGAAATAGACCTGCCGCCCGGAGAATTTTGGGAGAGCGGCGGAACCATAGAGGCAAGGGGACCGAGGAAGGAGGAGCCAACCTCCAACTTCCGCCTGGAGCCATCTAGGGTCGTGGAGGACTGAAGCCTCGCTTCAAACCACTTAGCAGAAGTTTCCTAGAAGCTGCCTAGGTGTGCCAAGCACGCGCTCGTTACCATGGAAACCTCACTGCGCGTCATCCTTCCGGGCTCCTGGACTGGACCAGGGCTGCTGCCCTCAGTTCTTAAGGAGATCCCGGGACTTGAGAGGAGGAATAGACCTTTCATTTCACACATGAGGCGAGTGAAGCCCAGGTAGGGCAAATCACTCCTAGGCTCATTGATAATGCCCTACCTGTCCATACTCAAGAATCACCTCCCTCTAGAAAGCCTTCCCCAATTCCCTTCTCTCCACACATCCTCCCCCACCCCAGTGAAATTGATCTGTCCTCCAATGTCCTTACATCTTATGAGAAAAACAGAGATACATAGGGAATAAAGGACCAACTTTGGCACGAGAAAGGCCTGGGTTCAAGTCTCGCCTCAGACACATACTAGTGGATGTGTGATCTGATACATTCACCTTCTCAGTGCCCCCCCCCCCAAGCACTTTGACAGTTCAGACAGTTACTCTAACTGTGTGACCCTGGGCAAGTTATTTAACCCTGTTTGCCTCAATTTCCTCATATGCAAAAAGGAGTTGGAGAAGGAAATGGCAAACCATTCCACTCTCTCTGCCAAGAAAAGGCCAAATGGGATCACAATAGGACAGGCTTGAACAACAACACTGATCTCCAACTCCCTGTTGGAATCTAGAACTGGAAGTGCCCTGAACATCTTATACTAAACATGTCCAAAATTTAACTCATTATCTTTTCTCCCCTTTCCTTGCCTCCCAAACCCTCCTCTGTTCTACACTTCCTGATTACTATAGAGAGTACCGCCCTTCTTCCAGTCACATAGATTTACAACCTAAGCATCCACCTTGACCCCTCAGTTTCTCTTACAGCCCCTCCCCCTCATCCAATCTATTGCCAAGTCTTGTCTGTTTCTACCTTCCTAACATCTATAAGATCCCTTCTCTCCTCTGACCCCACTCTGGTGCAGGTCCTTATCACCTCACAGGTGACCTATTACCATAGCTAGCTAGTTGGTCTCCCTGCCTCATCTTTTCCCACTCCAGTCCACCCTCCACTCAGATGCCAAAGTCATCTTTCTAAAGCCCAAGTATAACCATGCTCCCCTCTAGTCAATTAACCCTGGTGGCTCCCTGTCACTTCCAGAATCAAATGTAAAATCCTCTATTAATGCTTTTACAATAGGCTTCATTGTCTGCCCCCTTCTTATCTTTCTGTTCTTCTTGTACCTTATTCCTTTCCACATACTCTGAGGTTTAGTGACACTGGCCTTGGTTCTGTTCTTCATTCACAACATTCCATCATTGTTTTCCATGCATTTTCGCTGAATTTTTCTATGCCTGGAATTCTCTCCCTCCTCACATGGGCTTCTTGGATTCCCTGGCTTACTTCAAGTCTCAGTGAAAATTGCACCTTCTGTATGAAATCTTTCCCAATCATGTTCAATCTCATCTAATGACTTCCCTCTGTTGATTATCTCCAATTTACCTTGCACTGATCTCATTTATACATAGTCATTTGTATGTTGTTTTTCCATTAGACCTGTGAGTTCCTTGAGAGCAGGAAATAATTTTTCTTTTCTTTGTGTCCTCAGCACACAGTGGCTGGCACAGAGTAGGTGTTTAATAAATAAATGCCAGTTGACTTGACTTGACCCGCATTAGAGAAGGGAGTTCCTTGCAAAGATGAAATTACAAGTTCAGAACACAAAAAAAATGTCAAAAGAAGCTCTTTTTACACAGCAGCATGTGCTTTGCATTATGATTAAGAAGAAGAAAGGCAGGTAGCAAAGGGCAGGAAAAGTCTCTTTGCCCACAGTCAATCAATCTGTCAATAAACTTTTTTTTTTTGCTTTTTGGAAGGCAATTGGGGTTAAGTGACTTGCCCAAAGTCACACAGCCAGTAATTGTGCTAAGTGTCTGAGGTCGGACCTGAACTCAGGTCCTCCTGACTCCAGGGCCAGGACTCTACTCACTGTGCCCCCTAGCTGCCCCAATAAACATTTATTAAGCACCTGCTATCTGCCAGTCACTGTGCTAAGGACTGGGAATACAAAAAGAGGTAAAAGACAGTCCCTACCCTCAAAGCGCTCACAGTCAAACGGAGATAACATGCAAACAAATGTATACAACACAAGTTACATTCCGGATAAATAGGAAATAATTAACAAAGGGAAGGTAGTGTCATTAAGAGCAATTAGGGAAGTCTTCCTGTAGAAGGTAGGATTTTAGCTGGGACTTAACGCAAGCCAGAGAGGTCAATAATCACTGCGAAGGAGGGAAAGGTATAAGGGACAACCAGAGAGAATGTCCCAAGAGATGGAGGCTCTTCTTCAGGTGCTTCCTGGAGGGGTGGCCAACTCAGTGCAATTTCTGCTTAAGTCACCAGATGGCACATTGAGTTCAAGCTGCTCCAATTCCTTTTCTTTATGCAAGCACCTACTGGAATTCCTCCAAGTCTTCCTTAGACAGCTGGTATACACATTCACAGATTAGACTTTTCTAGTTCCACAGCTCCTAGTTACCCCTCCCTGGAGAAATTTGTTGCTTTGTTTCTGGTGTTTTTTGGCTTTTTTTTAGAGGCAGTTGGGGTTAAATGACTTGTCCAGGGTCACACAGCTAGTAAGTGTCTGAGACCAGATTTGAATTCAGGAAGAAGAGTCTTCTTGACTCCAGGCCTAGAACTCTATCCATTGTGTCACCTAGCTATCCCTTCAGTTGAAATTTAGCTTAAAGTATTAAGATTCCCAACAGTAATTCATAATTTCTCAAGTTTACTTAGCCCTAATCCCACTTGAGATTCTAATCTATTTTCTTTCTTTGTGGAACCCAGAAGGACTTGTCACTCATATAGATTAAAGAACATTTTACTGTATGAAATACAAAGTGAAAAATGAAGTAGAAATCCTGAGTAACCAATGGCCAGTTCTTCTTGAGGTCTAAAATCTAAACTTTCTCCACCCAATTTTTTGTATATATAGCAAGGTATATCTAGATGCTTTTTGTAATCCCAGCTTTCAAAATCTCAATGTACAAAGAAACATTTGTCTATTTTGTTCTTCATCCACATAGCTCGTCACACAGTTACATAGGTTCTGGATGACCAAGGGAAGCCTCTCTACCGTATTGTTATGGAATTTTCAAATTTCCTTTTTATTCCCTCTGTACTTTTTGTGTAATATTAACCTCACCTGACCAAAATCTGCCCCATGGAATGTAAAAATCTACTTAGAGCCTTAAACATTCCTTAAATAAGAAGCCAGAAGAAAAATTTCAACTGCCCCTAACTCCTTAGTGTAAATCCTTCTCCTCAATCAGCCTATTTTGTGAATCCTCTAAGGTTTAATATGTAATCTAATTTACTTTACAAACTGATGAAGTTTGCTTCCTTAGGGGACTTATGAGACTATGACTCTTTTAAACTAAGTTTATTCAGCTTTTATTTTTTGTTTGTTTTTGTTTAGTTGTTTGTTTTACTTTTTTTTTTGGTGGGCAATTGGGGTTAAGTGACTTGCCCAAAGTCACAAGGCTAGTAAGTGTGTCAAGTGTTTGAGGCCGGAATTGGACTTAGGTCCTCCTAACTCCAGGACTGGTGCTCTATTCACTGGGCCACTTAGCAGCCCCTATTCAACTTGTATGATGTTGAAAGAAGTATGAGATTATGTATTTTTCTTTTCTCTAACTTTTTTCTTTTTTTTCCCTCTAACTTTTGTGGCCTAAGAGGAATGTACCAGGTTGCAATATGTAAATGTATTCTTTCTCTGTTACTCTGATATAATTTTGCCTATAAAAAACTTTGTTGTCACTTGTCTTTTTTTCAATGAGGAACAATGACATCATGCGGTGATATCTTGACTTGGATTATAAGTATGGCAGAGTTGCACAAAGTCTTCAGCCTCACTCTCTTTCCTAGTCTTCCAGCCCAATGGCAAGACCAAAGTCAAGATAAATAGCGATTCAGTGGACAATGGTGGCATCTTTGATTTCTAACCAAGCTCTAAGCACTCCACAGCTCCTGCTTCAGCCACATTCATGGCCATTGGAACAACTATTCTCATCTGCCCATTCTTTTTTTTTTTCTTTTTGGAGGGAAATTGGGGTTAAGTAACTTGCCCAAGGTTACACAGCTAGTCTTTTTGTGTGGGTGTTAAGTGTCTGAGGCCGGAACCGAACTCGGGTCCTCCTGACTCCAGGGCTGGCGCTTTACTTACTGCGCCACCTAGCCGCCCCCCATCTGCCCATTCTACCACAGGAAGTCTTCACATACTTAGGGCAGACATCCTCCTAACTAACCAATAGGTTTGAAGCCCATTGGTTACCCTCGATCTGGTTTAGCCCATATGCCAAGATGGTTTACTGGGGTGTGGCCACTGGCATGCTACAACTTCTTGGAAGTGAGAGTTAGGTGAATTAGGTAGGCACCACAGGTGGATAAGCAGCCCTGAAAAGAGCTGGTAAGCCCTCCTACCAGAGCTACTAGTCCTCTCTGAAAACTCCAGAGACCTCAAAACCTTGTTAGAATCCTAATGTTTGTTCAGGTTTTCTATGAAGACTGACCCTATGCTTGAAAATAATAAGGAAATCTAGGTTTTTACCCCTATAATTTCTGCATTGTGATAAGTATATATCTGGCAGCAGTTACCCAACACATGAACTCAGAGGGGATATTTCTCCCATAATCAAATCTTCAACAAGATGGGGACCAGAGATTTCTGAGGTGAAGAGCAATCTTCTCTCAGAGGCTGCCAATTCCTCCTCCCCAAAGAATCTCTATTCAGATCACTACTGTCTATCACATCAACATCTTCTCTGATTCTTCTGCCAATGTCCAATGTTGCTGCTAGTTAGAGAAGAGAGAGCTGGAGGGAGCTCACCTGAGTCCAGGTTCTAATTCAAAAGTCCCAAGCCCTAGAGTGCGACATTTAGTGTGACCACCCTAGATGGCGCAGTTCAGTTATTCCCTAAGGCTACATAGCCTCACACTGCCCATGCCTATGGCCAATTCAAGATGGGCACAAAGAAAGGAAATGGAAAACCAGAGTAAAGGGTGTTGAGGGAGAGAGGTGCCTTTACATATATATCTTTGCTCAGCTTCCATCAAGCTCTACCTCATATCATTTAATTCAATTAAACAAATATTTATTAGGCATCTGCTATGTGCAAGGCACTGCTGGATTCTGGTGGGTGTTGTTGTTCAGTCATGTCTGACTCTTCATGACCCCATGAACCATAACACGACAAGCCCTTCTATCTTCCACTATGTCTATATGAATTCATGTTCAAGGTTTCCACGGTAGAAAGGCTAAAACAAACAGCTACTATTCTCAAGTAGCTTGTATACTACTTTGTACTTGTCATAACCCCCCAATAGACTGAAAGCTCACGGAGGACAGAGACTTTTCCCCCCATCTTTGTATCCCGAGGATTTAGCATAATACCTTTCATATACACCTTGATTAATGGTTCTTCCCCTCATAACAAAAGCATTTAATTAATTAGCATGTAATAACATCAACAGTAGGCCATTGGGACTAACCAAAAATTTCACTAGGTAGAGGAAATTAGGTGAGGAACCTCCCTCTATTAATGTAGAATGACAATTATCCCTCAGTTTATATAGTCTTATGATGTTGCTCTGGCCTCTTAAGTGTTAAGTGACTTGCCCAGGGTTACACAGTCAGGGGAGGACATGAACACAGATCCTCATGATCTTGAAGCTAGTTTTCTGTGCACTACACCATGCTTCCTTCTCAACAAGAAGCTATTCTACAGGCAAACATCGAGTTCATTCTCTTAATTAATGTAGCACGGATGATCAGAGGAAACCCCTGATTTGCTGGACCTCCCTTGGAGCTAGACATGTGCTCTGATTCTTTGCTGAGGAATAACAGGCCTTGCTGAGATAATAAAAGAAAACTCCTGATGGGTCCTCAGTGACTGCAGTGTTCATCAAAGATGATTGAAGGTCAGGATGAATGGACCTTTGTCAGAGAGCCTTACCTTGCTGTGATCTATAAAAGAACTGTGGGAACCACTCCACTCTCTCTTTTGGACTCCTCTCCCTTTGTACATGCTTCCTCTTCCTTGGGCTCCTAGCAGCTAGCAACAGGGTGAAAGGGAGGAAGGAGAGAGCACAACTCTTCCCCCTCTCCTTCCCCACCCCACCCCACCCCACTGCTGACAATGGTAACTTGGAGCACAAGCACAAGGCAGTAAGAATGTGTGCTTCCTTATATGGACCTGAGACTAAATCTTGAAGCCCTGGCTACTCCTTTCTGTCTTTCTGTGTTTTGTTTTATTTTATTTTACTTCTAATTCACAGAGCAAAACAAGCATTTCCATAACACAGTACAATCAAAAAGAACTGCACCACCCATGGTGTTCCACTCAGCCTGGCCCAGGTAAAGGGTAGATCCTTTATCCAGATTGCCTGAGGCTGGGGGTGATCAAAGAGCAAGAGTGATCAAAGTCAAGTTGCTACCTGTTGGGAACACCCGCTTTTCCAAGGGCATTTAAGTGTCAAGAAGTCACCACGATCATCTTTGTTCAAGACAGATGGCCAAATAACCAATCCTTTTTCTTTTCTTTTTTGTTTTTGGATGGGGGAGGGTAAGGCAATTGGTGTTAAGTGACTTGCCCAAGGTCACACAGCTAGTAAATGTTTCAAGTGTCTGATGCCGGATTTGAACTCAGGTCCTTCTGACTTCAGGGCTGGTGCTCTATTCACTGCACCACCTAGCTGCTCCCCACACAGCTAGTTTTAACCAATCCTTTTATTCATTATCTGCTAGCAATAATTAATAAAATGATTAATTCAACAGAAACTGTCTCTACAAGTTTTAATACATCACAGTTTATTCTTTCTAGTTATCTTATAAAAAAGGTTTTGTAGGACCTGGATCCCACCCCTGCACTTGAGATAAGGATTTGAGATATTGGTCTGACACATTCTCTAACCCTGGAACACAATCTCTCCTTAAACCTGGAGTGCTCTGTGTACAATGTGTTCCTTTTGGGAATCCATAAACAGTCCCCAGACCTTCCTATCTGTCTCCCTATACCAGCCTGGACAAATGATTCGCTGTGACTTTTTCTGAATTTCCATCAGGATTCTGTCCAGAGAAAGGTGTGGCAGAAGAACCTGAAAATCATCAATTATCACAATCTCCTGTAGAAAGACAGGAAGAATACCCAGGACTTTTGAGAGCTGCCACTGGGAGTTGCCAAGGACTGAGGAGACATGGCTGTGATGCTGGTATTTTGTCTGTCCATTTTGATGTTGTTTTGCCAGATTCATCCACTGGTGAAGGACAGTGCTGTTGTTGCAGAGGTTCTGGAACCTTGCTGTTGGTTCAAAAGCCCTGAAGAAGGAATTTCTTGTTGTATGTTTACAGAAATCCTGGAAGAGGGTCTTGCTGATATTTTCTGGGGTCCTGAGACTGTTCGCAGGCAGAGAGTGAATTGATGAGGACACTGGCAATGTATATTGTGGCTTTGTTAAGCTTTATCTTCCCAGGAACAGAGATTGCTGAGAACTTGCCTTGAGTCAAGATGAAGAAAAGACCTCTCTTTGGGTATTAAATTCTGTGATGATATCTTAACCTTGCTGTAGCTCAGGGGTAGATGGCCTTTGCACTCTCCACTGCCCCTTTTGAGAAGGTGGTTGGCCTTAACTGATGATAATTGTAATTCAGTTGTGATCCAGGGGTGAGAAACTTGACTTTTTTGTGCTCTGTGATTGATCAAATGAATATACTTTGTTTATGACTGGAAACTAATCTTAATCTCCATTTGAGAAGAGAGACTTTGTGATTGACTAAATGAATGTACTGTCCCAAATGAAAAATCTCAAGAACAATACAGTGAAAATTCAGAGCTTACAGGTCAAAGGAAAATTACTACAAGAAATACTACAAATACTACAAAAAGGAAGAATTCAACATATTCAGGATCACAAAAGTAGTATTAAAAGAAACATAAAGTAAACATGAATTAACTATCATAAGGGACTAAACAAGTATCAATTGCTTATATGTTAACATGGGGAGATGATATTTATGTTCCTTCTGAACCCTATCATCTTTGGGGATCATTGTTTTTGTTGTTTCTCAGTCCTTTTAGTTGTATTCAACTCTTTGTGCCTTACATTGTCCCATAAATATAGACAGAGTCCAGAAGAAAGCAGTTTCAAGTTGAGAGCACATGTGGCAAATGGTTAACTCATAGCTCTAGCTGCTGGAAGTCCTTTCAATTGGTCTAGGGGTGCTGGGAATCCTGAAATGCAAGGATAGAGGGCAGGGGTCTGCCTCAAAAAGCTTTGACCACTCAAGCCTTCTTTCAATCCAAGTAGTGAGTTTGTAACATCAATAGAAGCAGACCAGACTCCTAATGAATTTGTGGTATTTGTGATGCCAATATGAGGACCATATTTTAAGAATCTGAACATTTGATGGGGATGAGATTGCTATTTTTATACAGAAGGACTGTGGGAAGATGGGATCTAGGAGTGACATGTAAGCTAATTAAGTAATCAAGGTAGGCTGGGGTGGGTCATATGTCTTGGGCTGAGGCACCAGTGATCTGGGCTATTGAAACATACAGGAAAATTCAGGGACTGGGTTGCTTTCAAAGACATAGTGTTTTCCTTTTAGGGGTTCAGATCCCATCCCCATCACTTTCTTCTTTCCTGAGGCATTCATGAAGTTTCCCTTAGACAGAGTATATAGTTTCTTTGCTGGGATCTATATTCAGATTGCTCTTGGCTCTCAATGTAGACACTGTTAGCTGTTCTGGGGATGCTTCTAGAACACTGATGGGAAGATAGAAAGTTCAAAATTGTATTAACTCTTCAAAGTTTGCTAGGTCCTCCTGTGTCCAAAGGGATAATGAGAAGAGGAGACCTTGACTAAGGCATAAACCAAGGTCTCTACTTCCCTTGAACCCACAACTCCCAGAAATTCCTCCTTAGGATTTTTACTAGAAGATCATGCTTACTCAACTATTCAACTGATTCTGGTTCCAAATTAACATGGAGTAAAGAAGACGAGTTCAAATCCAGCCTGAGACGTTGACACACTGTGTGATTATGCATAAGTCACATAACCTATTAGCCTCAGTTTTCTCATCTGTCAAATGGAGATAACACTTACCTCCTAGGGTCATTGTGTAGTAGGATTGGACTGGAGCATTTCTCATGCAACCCCTGAAGTATGACCAACTTTCCTTGAACTAACTGTACAGGCTTCCTGTACAACATTATTCTCTTTTCAAGGACTTTTTATCAATCATAGTTTAAAGCTTATTTTTGAGATTGATCAGTTGGGCATTTTATCACTTATTTTAAATGGGTGAGGTTACTCCATTAAGTAATGTGGAGTCAGAATAGCTATTTTCTTCACTAGAATGATCCTTAGCACATGCTTAGTACCATGATGAAATCAATCAATCAATTTTACTTCCAACAAATTTATTGGGCATAGATTAAATTTTAAAAAATAGACTAAATACAATATCCACCCCAATCTTCTCCAGAAATTTCTCATCAACAGGACATGGGAGAGGAATAAATGGAGAGGGGTGTGTGTATGTGTGTGTGTGTGCATGCGTGCGCGTGCTCATGTGTGCGTGCATGTAGAATCGAGTTCCAAGTCTAGACCGTATCAAGAGAAAACAGGGAAAATGCAGCAGAAAAAGAAAGCATTCCTCCTCAGAAGGTGTCTCTCTTTCCTACTTTTTAAATGCATCGATCCCTTAGATTTCTAATGGAGGAAGAAGGAAGGAAATGTCCCTTCCTTCCCCCTCATGATCCCTAACTAGTAATTGCATCCTGCATACATGTCACTGAGAACATATGCTTGCCTAAATAGACCTGGGACAGGGCCTTAAGACCCTAACATCATTTTCAATTTTATGTTTCATTCCATAAGCCCAGGTCACCAAACAGAGATACTGAGAAATAGATTTTTCTACCCCTAATGGTAATCTGCTATACTTATATGGGAACATGTATTCTCACAGTAGCATGTATAGCTACTCGAAATCAGGGATTGTTTGGTTCTGAAAATTTTTTTCTTCAGTACCTAATAGTACTTATTACAGAATAGGTACCTAATATTTATTGAATTGAATTTTTAAATATTAAAGCATTAATATTTGCTTGAGCACACAAATGACAGGAAGAATGAATGAATAAAACATTTAATATGTTCAAGTGTGTTTCTTATAAACAAGATGTTGGATTTTGCTTTCAAATCTATGCTTCTAACTTCGTTCATTTTATGGGTGAATTTATGCCTTTCACATTCATGTTTTAATAGTTCATTCTTTATTTCCCTCCATATCTTCATTTTTTTCTTCTCTATACGCTTCACTTCACCTCTGTGGTTGTTCATTTACTTAATTTAATTAATTAATTTAATTAATTTACTTTTTAATGTTTCTCTTAATTCCTGTGCTTACATTTCAAAATTTCTACATAGCTCTGGTTTTTTCTTTTTATTTATTCATTTATTTATTTTCAATTTTTTTCTCTGCTTTGATACTGTCCCTTTTCAAAAGTGGGTGCTCCCAACTTCCCTCCCCCTCAGCCTGCCCTCCCTTCCATCATCCCCCCTCTTATCCCCTTCCCTGCCTACTCTCCTGGAGAGTGAGATACCCTATTTAGTGTGTATTTCATTCCCTCCTCAAGCCAAATTCAATGGGAATAAGGTTGCCCCATTCCCTTTTGCCTTCCTATTCTTCCCCTCCATTGTAACTATTTTCCCTTGCCTCTTCTATATGAGATAGTTTACCCCATTCTGTCTCTCCCTATCTCCTCTCATTATATTCCTCTCACCTCTTAATTTCACCTTTTAAGTATCATCCCTTCCTGTTAAATTGGTCCTGTGCCCTCTATGTATACCTGTAAACATATATACACACATTCACATATATATTCATATGCCCATTTACCCTCATATATAGACACATATATATTTCTATTCCCTTCAACTACTGAGAAAAGATTCATCAGTTACAATTATTGTTTTTCCATGTATAAATGTTAACGGTTCAACTTTGATAAGTTCCTTATGATTTCTTTTCCCTGTTTACCTTCTCATGGTTCTCTTGCTTCTTGTATCTGAATGTCAAATTTTCTATTCAACTCTGGTTTTTTCAGCAAGAATGCTTGAAAGTCCTCTATTCCACTGAATGATCATATTTTCCCCTGAAACATGATACTCAGTTTTGCTGGGTATTTTTAAAACCAAGTATATTAAAGGCTGGGTATATTAAAACTAAGGTGACTCTTGGTTTTAATCCCAGCTCCTTTGACCTCCGGAATATCCTATTCCAAGCCTTTCAATCCCTCAGTGTAGAAGCTGTCAGATCCTGGGTTATCCTGATTGTGTTTCCACGATATTCAAATTGTTTCTTCCTGGATGCTTGTAATAGTCTCTCCTTAATCTGGGAATTCTGGAACCTGGCTATAATATTCCTAAGAGTTTTCTTTTTGGGATCTTTTTCAGGAGGTGATTGGTGGATTCTTTCAACCTCTATTTCGCCCTCTGGTTCTAAAACATCAGGGCAGTTTTCTTTGAGAACTTCCTGGAGCATGATTTCTAGGTTCTTACTTTGATCATGGCTTTCAGGTAGTCCAATAATTTTTAAATTATCTCTCCTGGATCTATTTTCCAGGTCAGTGGTTTTTCCCATGAGATATTTCACATTGCCTTCTATTCTTCATTTGTTTGGATCTGTTTAATAGCATCTTGATTTCTCATAAAGTCATTAGTTTCCATTTGCTCCAATCTAATTCTGAAGCAATGATTCTCCTCATTGAGCTTTTGAGATTCTTTTTCCATCTGGAAAATTCGGCTTTTTAAGGCATTCTTCTCCTCATTGTCTTTTTGAGACTCTTTTGCCATTTGAGTTAGTCTTATTTTTTAAGGTGTTATTTTCCTCAGTCAGGCTGTTGACTCTCATTTTGTAATTTTCTTGCATTGTTCTCATTTCTCTTCCCAATTTTTCCTCCACTTCTCTTATCTGCTTCTTAAGGTCCTCTATGGCCTGTAACCAGTTCCTGTAACCTTAGAAGCTTTTGGTGCAGGAGTTCTGACTTCACTGTCTTCCTCCTGTTCCATGCTTTGCTCCTTTTTGTCCCCAAAATAGGAGTCTAATGTTGGAATCTTCTGTCTGCTTTGTTTCCTTTGCCTGGTCATGTCACCCCTCAGTCACTTGACCTCTGGGCTTTTTGCTCACAGTAGGACTCTGCCACCAGACAGGGGAGCTTTTGTCCCAAACGCTGGGGTTTTCTCAGCTGCCGGATGTATTAGATGGGTGCCCTCTCTGAGGTCTCCACATGCTCTGGCAAGCTGGACACACACCCCAGGACCTTCACCCTAGACTGCAATCCAGATCCAAGAAAGTTAAAGCAAGAGTGATTTCACCCCACAGACTCGTGCTTGGTCCCCCTACACTCTGCAGGCCAGGAGCTGAAGCTGCCATGTGGAGCTGGCTGGCTGTGCCAGCATCTCAGGGGCTTCTCGCCCCGGGGGCAAAAGCCACACACTCCCATTTACTGGGTCCCAAAGTCCAGATTGCACTGACCTCTCACTTTGTCCTTCGCATCTATGTGTTGATAAATCTGGAAACGGCCACAGCTGCTGCTGATCTGGGGTCACTCCAGCTGGCAGCTGGTCAGGCCTGCCCCGGGGCTAAAGCCTCAGCATGGGGCTGTCCTCAGCGGGAGGTAAGCTTCTCTGTGTCATTTTGTGGGTTCTGCAGCTCCAAAGTTTGTTTAGAGTCCCCTTTTACATGGATTGGGGAAGGTGGAAGCCAGAGCCCAGTGGAGTTCCTGCTTCTACTGCTCTGATTTTTTTTCATCAAAAATGCTTAGAAATCTATTTCATTAAAGATAATTGTTTTTTCTTATCTGTTAGCATTACACTCAGTTTTGCTGGTTGTTATTCTTGGTTATAAACCTAGTGGAATATTATATTCCAAACTTTCCATTTCCATTTACAGTTGTGGCTGCTAAACCCTGTGTGATTCTGACTGGCTCCTTGGTACTTATTTATTTCTGTCTGCCTGTAGTATTTTTTATTTGACATGGAAGCTCTGTATTTTGATTATAACGTTTCTGGGGATTTTTGTTTTGAGTTTTGTTTTTTCAGGTGACTGGTAGACTCTTTCTACTTTCATTTCACCCTTTACTTCTAAGAGACCTAAGCAGTTTTCTTTTAAGATTTCTTGAACTATGATGTCTAGGCTCCTTTTTTGGTCATGGAATTCAGGTAATACAATAATTCTTAAGTTTTTTTCCTTTGATCTATTTTACAAGTCATGGTTTTGCTTTTTTGTTTTGGTATGAGAACTTACATTTTTTCCTATTTGTTCAGTGTTTTAACTTTATTTTGATATTTCTTGTTGTGTCATGGAGTCATTGACTTCTATTCGGTACATTCTAATTTTCAAGGAGTGTGTTACTAAAATAAGTTTTGTACCTTTTGTGTAAAACTGTTAATTCTCTTTCCAATGCTTTCTTCTATAGTTGTTATTTCTTTTCTAATTCATTCCTTTAAAACTTTCATTTCATTTAAAAAAAAATTTAAAAACTCTTTTTAAAGCTTTTACCTCACCTCTTCCAGGAGCTATAGTTGAATTTGTGCCCAAGCTGTGTTTTCCTTTGAGGCTTGATAGATATTTTGCAGTCATTCTCTTCTAAGTTTGTGTATTGAACATCACTATCACCACAATAGCATTTTATGGTAGGATTCTTTTTTGTTTGTTTGTTTGTTTGTTTTCACTCATTTGTTCAGCCTACTTGACTTCAGACTTTAGGGTTGGACTTCATGCTCTCCTGGGAGGAATGGCTAGGTTGGACTTGCTTCTACTTCCTTGGCATATTAAGTGTTGTGTTATTCCAGGGTCTCAGTAGCAGCTTGTATTGGGGGCCTGCAAGCTTTCAGTGTTACCAAAGTGGTCTGCTCCAGGGTAAAGTCTGATCATTACTCCCTATTAGGAGCTTTGCAAGTTCCTGACCTGGGTTTGGATTTGACCAACAGAAGAATGCTTCTGGACTCAGCCACTCTCAGCTGGCTGGTAACCTCTGCTGTTTCAGAGTATCTGACACTTATGATCTGGTTATTCCTCTGCAAACTTCAGACTGGGCTAGAAACCTAGGAACTGGAACTGAGACCCTGTTCTGCTCCCAATGCTGTCTGCTTCTGAACTTGTTCTTCTCAGTATACATCCTAGGAGCTATGACAGCTTATTCTGCCAGAAAGCCATCCCTGGGAGTAGATTCCCTCCTCAATTCACCCTGGATCTGTGACCTGGAATAGGATAGCAGATGACAAAGCTACCAGATGGCACTTGTTCCAGTTTTGGTACTCCTATAGGGGGTCTAGGATTTCCTTTTCCCCTGGTGCACAGACTCTCCTTGGGCACCAGAGTGCTGGTGAGCTCCTGGCCAAACAAATGCCCAGTGTTCACAGAACTCTTAGTCTTCCTCCTTAGGCAAACCTGGGCAGGAAAAATGACTCATTTTTCTTGTATTTCCACATCATGATTGACTCTGATATGTTTTCTAGATCTGTTTGGAGGAATTTGGGGTGAAGAAATCACTATACTCTTTACCTACTCTCTGCCATTTTGGCTTCACCTTTCTCTCTCTCTCTCTCTCTCTCTCTCTCTCTCTCTCTCTCTCTCTTTCTCTCTCTCTCTCTCTCTCTCTCTCTCAATGGAATGGAGGATGGGAGAGAAAGAAAATAGATCTCCATTAATTTTTTTTTAAGTTTACAAAATAGAGAGATTGGAGGGGCTACAGGTATGGAATGTTGTATATACTTTCACATGAGGTAAAAATGTTTGTTTTGCTTAATTGTTTTACCTTGTTATAAGAGAGGTCTCCTGGGGATAATCTGGTAATGTTTATATTGACAAAACATGTCAATAAAACAAAATAAAAAAAGAAACTAATTTATTCAGTGTTTACTATGTGCCAGGCTTTGAAATACAAATTTTTTTTGCCTTCAAGAAGCTTGTATAGAGGGCGATAATACCTTTATGGGAATAGTGGATATGGCAAAGGAATACCCGAAAGGGTTGGGGTGGTTAACAGGGGAGGTGAGTTGATTCATAGGGCAGTGAGTCAACATACCTTTTTCTGGCTCAGTGGTAGTGTGGTAGTATTCATTACTGAGCCTAGGTTTAGAAAGTGGGTCAGGATGGCATGGCAGATGACAAAATGGCTGCTGGATGGGATGTGAAGCATGGTCGTGTCCAGTCTGGTGGTCTGCTAGAGAGTGCACTAGTTAAATTTGCAGTTACTCATTTATCAATTCAATTAACTCAGTCCAGCTGTAGAAATGAATTTGTCAGATGAGTCCTAGGGATAAATAGAATGATTTACTAATGATGATAACTGACATTTACAAAATGTTTTGAGGCTATCAAAGTGATAATTTACATACATCATTTTATTTGAGTCTCATAGCAACCCAGAGAGGCAGGCATTATCTCCATATTACAGCTGAGGAAACTCACAAGAGGTTCTATGATCCCGCATGGTCACCCATAGCTTACAAGGGAGAAGACCAATGTTAAAACACCTGATTCCAGGGTTCAGTTGCTTTTGATTCTGCAGCTTAGTAGAAGAATGTCTGCTGACTTCTTTGAATTTGGCTTTACAAGAAGTCTGTGATTTTTTCCCCCTTTTTCAGATGAAATTGATGGGATCCTAATAAAGCTGCCCCAGCCCCAATATTCTCACTTTTTTATGATATGCCTGGCCCCACTGAACAGCAGGCCCACTGTCCCTACCTAGCCACTCCCCCTTGCCCCACCAATATCCTAACTTCTTCATATTTGCCTCACTGTTCAATAGAACAACAGGAGTGTCCCTGAGCTCATATTTTTCACAGGAGAGCAGGTGTGTCCATGTGATGGGATCCCAGTCATTGCCTCTAGCTCGCCATTGCCCCCAGACCCATTCCTCATATTTTGCACATAAACAGCAGGTGTATCCATGCATTCAACCACAACCACATCCATCTAGTCTCAGACAGGACCATAATACTCAACCAATCAGAAAGCAGCAGGACACCCAAGCAGGATGTGGACCCCAAAACAATAGAAGGGACTTTCCCTAAGTACCTGTGCAGTAATAGCAAAAGCTGTCCTTTAGATAAACTTATGACATAGGGAGCCTTATTATAATATCATTACCATAATATATACCCCCCAAATGGGTTTTTCTGTATGCATTGTAGGTAATTGCATGCACAATTTCACTGTGGTTGGGACCCCTCCCCATATCACCTAATAACTTAACAAACCCCTCCTCCTTCCTTTTTAATATTCATAATTTCAGTTATGTTATTGCATCTTTACCCTATACTATCTTGCTTTCTCTGAAGTTGCTGGTTCCTCTTGGTACCTAGCCCACTTCATGAGGGGCATCAATCAATCAATGCCTATACTTGGATTAGAGGTGGTCTGACTGAATTCTTTGAGACAACTCCACCACAATTACATCATGAAATTGCAATAAAATCATAGTTGGCCTACCCCTTGGTAGTCTTGGGTTGGTTTTCACTTTTTCCTCAGAAAAAGGGGAATTTTTGACAAGTCCACTTATCTTAGTATTTATTTTTGATCTAAGGAAAAAGCTTTGAAGAGATCTACTTTTAGAAGTCCTAGTAACCCTCTGAGTTTGGTCAGGTCCTACTACCTACTTCTACCACTTACTACCTACCTCACAAGACCATTGTGAAGAAAGCATTTTGCAAATCACAAAGCTCAATACAAATGTGAAGTAATATCATTCCTCTGTAATGAAGTAATATCATTGTTTCATAATTTACATTGACTGGGCCACAAGTTGACTTTTCTGGTGACTTATCAGTGCATTTAAATACTGCCTGAAAGCACTGAATACTTTTCATATCTCCAGAGGGCAGGACCTTAGACAGCATCTAGTCTTCATAGTTGGGGGAATGGAGGCCTACAGATGGACTAGAGTCCTGATTCAAATCCATGCCCTTTTTCTAAAATCAATGCTCTTTCTACTAATTCACAATCCAACAAACATTATTAGATGCCTGGTGGTTCTGTGTCTCCAGTATTATCAAAGGTTACCAAAGACAAGAAATAACACAGTTCCTGACTTCAAAGAGTTTTACAAAGGAAAAGAATATTTTAAGAAAGATATTAATAAGCCTGGGGTTAAGTCCTGCCTAAGACACATACTGTGATCTTCACTAGGCAAGTTACAACTTCTCAGTGCCCCCAGCCTCCCTCACAAATTGCAGAACAGTTGGGGATCTCCATCTGTGCAGGGAATTTCCTCGCCAGGAGCTCTGTGAAATCATAGATTTAGACAAAAGATTTGATAAACTAGAGAGCGTCCAGAGGGGGCAGACAAGGATGTTGAGGAGTCTGAACAGATCATACCTTATACAGATTCAGGCTCCAAATAAGAGAAACTTCCTAATCATCAGCTTTACTAAAATGAAAGAGAGGGGGCTTCCATCTAAGCAGCAGCTGGTAGGTTAGCCTTACAAAAAGGTTTTTAAGAACTGTTGGAACCTGAGTGCAGATTGAAGAAACTTTTGCTTTATTTTTCTTCTTCTTGTTGGGGTTTTTTGGTCTGTGTTTTCTTTCACAGCATGACTTACATAGAAATGTGTTTTGTGTGACTACACATGTATAACCTGTGTCAAATTGCTTGCCTTCTCAATGAGGGGGGAATGGGAGAGGGAGATGATTTGGAACTCAAAATTTGAAAAAGAATGCTAAAATTGTTTTTGCATGTAATTGGGAAAAATTAAATATTATATATATTTTTAAAAAGGTCTTTAAGGGTGGATGACCACTTTGTCGAAGACATTTTTAAGAAGATTCTCTTGGCCTAGATGGACCCTGTGGTGGTGCCTGTCAGCTCAAAATTCTGTGAAATTCTTCCCAATCATCCAGTCAGGTAGGCTGCCTTTCTTTATGTCCTTTCACGACAGCATGCTTGCCCAGGTTCTGGATAATGGACAATGCTCTCCTGCCTTTCCATTCACCAATGGAATGAAACAAGGCTGTGTGCTTGCTCCCATAGTGTTTAGTATGATGTTTTCAGTCATGCTGTCAAATGTTTTCAATGAGAATGAACATAGCATCAAAGTCAGTTACTGCACTGATGGTAAATTCTTCAACTTGAAAAGGCTACAAGCCAAGACCAAAGTGGAGGGAGTGTTGGTGCATGATTTTCTGTTTGCAGATGATTGTGCACTCAATGCAGCTTCTGAAGCTGAGATGCAATAAAGTATGGATTAATTCTCTGCTGCTTGTGCTAATTTTGGCCTAACAATTAACACCAAGAAAACACAAGTGCTCCATCAGCCACCACCACACCATCCATATGTGGAACCACCAGTTACAGAAAATGGAGAACTTTTGAATGCTGTGGATAAGTTCACTTACCTTGGTAGTGTAATTTCCAGGGATATACACATTGATGAGATTGACGCACTCATTGCCAGAGCTAGCAGTGTTTGGGAGACTTGGAAGGAAAGTATGGGAGAGAAAAGGTATTAGACTGACTACCAAACTGAAGGTCTACAGAGCCGTGGTGCTGACCTCATTGTAGTATTCCTGTGAAATTTGGACAGTCCACCAGCCAGGAAATTGAATCTCTTCCATTTGAATTGTCTTAGGAAGATTCTGAAGATTACCTGGAAGGATAAGGTACCAGACACTGAGGTCCTTACTTGAACTAAACTGCCAAACATTCAAACTGTGCTTCAGAAAGCCCAACTCCAATGGGATGGCCATGTTGTTCAAATGGAAACTGTATGCTTGCTGAAAAGACTTTTATGGAGATCTCACACAAAGGAAGCAATACAAGGACACTATCAAGGTCTCTCATAAGAACTTTGGAATTGACTGTGTGACATGGGAGACACTGGCACAGACTGCTCAGCATGGTGTGCCCACATCAGAGAAGATGCTCTAGGAGCAAAGCAGAATTGAAGCAGCTCAAAGGAAATGCAGGATGTGCAAGTTTAGAGTATCCACACCAAATGTTCACATATAGACTATTTGTGCCTGACCTGTGGTAGAGCATTCCAAGCTCCTATTGGTCTGATCAATCACAGTGGGACACACTGAAATTTGGCTCTAGCATAGTGATGTCATTTTGATCCTAACCGAGAATGAAGGACAACCAACCAATCTTTCACTGTTAGAATGTAAGCTCTTTGAGGGTAAGTTTCCTCTTATTTGCCTTTTGTTTCCCCAGCGCTTAGCGGACTTTGGGACTTTGGTGCACATAGGAAGAACTTAAAGAACCCTATCTTGTCTGCGTGATTGAGTAAATCACTTAGCCTTTTGGACACCCAGTTTTCTCATTAGTAAAATGTGACTAATATGTTATGAGACTCAAAAGGGCTAATTTCGTATGTGCTTTGCAAACTTCAAAGTTTTATTATATAAATATGTTAATATACAATACACAAATATATTAATTATATAATAAATACAATTAAATTTAAGTCAAATAGGCATTTATGTCATATAAATTATATACTTATATAAATTATATAGTATATATGAACATAAAATATGTCTATTACATAATTACACATTATACAAATGTCAGTTATTTTTCGAGTATACATTTTGCAAATGAGGAAAACGAGGTTCAGAGGCTGAAGACCATAAGTTCCCGAGGGGCAGGGACGGTGTGTGTCACTGTATCCAGTACCTCGGTCGCTGAGTGCCTCATACACAGAAAGCGCTTAATAAAATGCTCTTTGAGTCGAACTGAATTTAGATCGGAAGCTGAGTTGCCCAAAGTTATAGTTAAAGAAAGTGGCAAGCACAGACCGCCCTTAGCCCAGGGCCCAAGGGAGATGCACGTGACCGAATTCGTCACAGAATAACAGAGAGAATGAGATCATTCTTTGGGGAAAAAAAACCCGGGCGGGGGAGGTGGGGAGGAGAGGGTGGAGTCACCCTCCGTCCCACAATGCAACACTGCGGTCCTCCTCTCTATAGCCAATAAAACGCCAAGCATGAAAGCGAGACTCCAGCGGCAGGCTGTCCACTTCCGGTCGGTGAATAGTAGTGCAGCCTAAACTACTACAGCTCGGGCCATCTCTCCGCCTTATCTAGGCCCGTCATCATCCGCGCCTGCGCCGCAGGTCTTTCGGCCTAGGCAGGCGAGAACCGCGAGGGGGTGGAGCCGGACACTGCCTCCGCGCCATCGCCATGGCAGAGGGGAAGAGGCGGGACGGCCGGCGAGGTGCGCAGGCGTCGGCGCAGGCGTAGCAGGCGGCAGAGCGGAGTCGGGGGCTCGGCAGCTTGTAAAGGTGAGTGGCGGCTGAAGCCCCGGCGGCCGCCGAGGAGGTGAGAGCAGGGACGCTCTCCTCCTCAGCGGAGGGTCCCGGAGCTGTGCGCCTCTGCCCGCGCTCCCCCGCGCGTCCACTCTGGCCGGCTCTCCGAGGCGAGCGAGCAGGCGGCCGGCCGGCAGGAGGGAGGCCCCGGCCCAGGCTTCGACTCCTCCGGCGGAAGGCAGTGGAGAAGCCGTGGCCTCTGCAGGAGGGCGAAGGGCCGCACTCCCGGAGCGGCGGGTCAGGGGGGAGCCAGAGGACTGAACCCTTAAGGGCTCTTTTCCCCCCTTTCCCGAGAGCTCGTGAATTTCTTTCCCAGACAGTGGAAGGGATCCCCAGGCCATCCCCCTTCTTTTACAGCGGAGGAGACTGAGGCCCGACAAGCTAAGGGACTTGTCCGGGGTCTTCCCCCCGTCAGGGAGGAAGGAGCCGCCGAGCCCGCAATCGAACCCGGGGCCTCGGACCCAGTCCAAAGGTCTTGCCATTGCACTCAGCCCTCTCCTGTGAGGTACGAGTAGGGCCAGAATTGCCCTTCTTACCGTTAGTTGAGGAAACTGAGACACTGGGAGAGGCAGGGACTCGCACAAGGTCATGCGGCTATTAACTGTTAGACCCCTAGCGCTTAAACCTAAGTCTTAGGATTCTGAGTTCTCCTTAGGCTCTAATTCGCGTTAAAAAAAATAAAAAGCCCTTTCTGAGATGATGGTCCTAGTGATAGTGTGAGCTGGATTTAGCGATCCGGCATGCTTGTGCCATGCTTTGAAAGCTGGGTACGGGGGTGCGTTATCTCATTGGGTGCGCATAGCACCCCTGTGAGGTAGGAGAGGCTGACCCTCCCCTGCCCTCGCACGTGAGGACACGGAGACTCAGAGACATGAAGTGTGTCACCAGGGGTCCTTTGGCCGGTAAGTGGCAGAGCCAGACCTCAAAGGCTGCGCTAGCTCCAAGTCCAGCGCCATTTCTAACACCGCTACCACACTGCCTACCCAGCAGACCCCCTTGTTAATTTAGGGGAGCTGTGGGAGAGGGAGTTAGGACTGATGACTGGGGATTGGTTGTCAATGATAGGTGAGGCAGAAATCAGGAAAGGTCTAAGTGCTGTGGAAGTCTTTATAGTCAACAGGTTTTGCTGCCTTTTTGAACTTTTTTGACCTGCTAAGAGACAGGCATAAAAGAGACTTGGATTTATTTCTGCTAGAAAATATTTATTCCTTTTTTTTAAAGGTAGTCAGGGTTAAGTGACTTTGATTTGAACTCAGGTCTTCCTGATTCCCGGGCTAGGGAGCCCTTCAGTGCACCACCTAGCTGCCCCAGGAACACATATTCCATCGATTTAGCAAGTCTTCATTGGGCTCCACCTATGGCCAAATCATAGGATCATAGAGATTATCAGTTCCGTTCCCCTCATTTCACAGATTCAGTGTCACAGTGTCACAGACATTGAAGCCCAGAGAGGGTGATGGCACTTGCTGAAGGCCGTGCTGCTAGTAATTTTCAGTCAGGATAATACATGTCCTGTGATTATAAATCCACTACTCCTTCTACTACATAATGTTGTGAAAATAAAAAGAAAATAACATTTCCTCTCTCAAGGTACTGGCAATATCAGGAAGGGAAAAATTTAAATTATAACAACAATGTATGATTTAAAGGGTTGCCTTCCTTTCTGATCTCCTCAAGCTGCCTTCCTTTCTGATCTACTCAAAGGTGTGGGACAGTGAGAACCACCAAGACTTCACTGGGTAATAATATTCATGCTCAGTGTCCAGAACCTGTTAGAGAGTCATTGAAAGGAGAGTGCTTGACCCTGCTTCCTGAGGCCATCAGTTGTATCCCAGAGTAATTCCTAGCTGTGGTAGTTTTTAAAATAATGGATGAAGTTGTGTTCTCATGGAGTTGTAACAGAACTTTAAAGTTGCAGAGGCTCTTAGAGATCGTGGAGTATTGTAGATTTAGAACTTTCAGGATCTGGTCCAACCCTCTCATTTTTCAGATGATGAAATTGAGACCACTCAGGCAATAAAGCTCCTGAGCAGTAGGATTTGAATTCAGGTCTTTTGACTCTAAATATAGCTCTTCACCCCAAGCCAAAACCAGGTGATCCTTATAGCTCTCTAACCTACTTTGCTCTCTCCTGCCTCTTTGTAGTCTGTGTATTGTGTGATGTGGAGAGCTTATAGGAGCTAGAGCTTTTGAGGTTGAGTACTGACTTGGCCTTTTCCAGCTGTCTGAATGTGAACTTCATTTTCCTCACTAGGAAAATGGAGGGTAATAATCCTTGAGCTAATTCTCTTTGAAGTTTTCTCCTTTCTGGAGACCTGAAATGTAGTCCAGGTTCTGTCCTAGCTGTGTGACTTTGAGTGACACTTTGGTTTGTTCATTTGTAAGTTCAGACGGCTAAAATTGAGAGAATCTCTACAAGCCCTTCCTTCTCTAGGATTCCAGGAACAAAAGTTTTTCTGATAAATTTTACCTTAGCCTTAAATTTCATGTTCTTGAGTTGAAGGATTTAGGAGAAACAAAAAGGTTCATAGACTCTAAAGAACTTTTTGGTTTTTAGTGCATGCTTCTGGTAGAATTGTCTACACTAAGCTCTCCTTTTTGATTGCAGCTGCTTTAAATCCTTTCTGGGAACTGCTGAAGCTATTTAAAATTTGCCAGTAGATATTTTAAAAAGCATCCGCTATGTTGCAGAGCATTGACTTAATGCTGAGGAAGAGTCAAAGTTTAGATAGCATGTTACATAAAATAATATTTATCTTGATGACTTTCCTTGAAAATACTCTGCCTCTACCCCTACTTTTTTTTAAATTAGCATTGTCCAAAAAGTTACACTTTAGGTCTCACAGGGAGAGGCAACCCGAGAGGAATGGAAAAGGGCTTTGGACTATAAGTGAGGAGAATGTGGTTCAGATGCCACTTCTGTCACTAATTTACAGTATATCCTTCTATATCAATTTCTCTCTTTGGGTCTCAAGTTTCCTTATCTGTAAAATAAAGGGAGTTGAACTATATGACCTCTCTAAGGTCCTTTCCAGCTCTATAAACTGCCTTTCTAGGAACTAACATTAATTCTTTTTTTTAAAAAAATGACTTCTGGAATGAACATATTCATGTTAGTGAGATTAGGAGGTGTATGCTTAGTGGTCTAGATGTTTTAAAGTGCTGAAGTTCTCCTTTTAGGAAGACATTTTATACAACTCCTTTGAAATCTCATTGTTCCTGCTTATCAATGGCATTTGTGGATTTGTGGTTCAACCAATGTAGGCACTCATGTTTCTTTGCAGATTGCAAATCATTCGTGCCTTTTTGTTCCATGTGATGATTCTTGTCTGTTATCTTTTCATAACGGATCCATCCAGTGAACTAGAAGCCTTCACAGATGCCAATCTAACCCTTGAACTCTATCTCCTCTTTCTTGCTCTAGCTTAGGCGTTCTTATTTTTGTGTCATAGCTTGCTTTGGCAATCTGGTGAAGGCATGGGCCCCTTCTCAGAATAACATTTTACAAAAGAACCACCATGCTGAAATACACTCATCAAAATATTTTTTAAACAATGTTTAAATAACTTGCTCCTGCCCACTGCCCTTTCCCTTCCAATATAAGACCCTTTGTTGTAGCTCTCTGACTGGCTCCATTCCCTAGCCACCTTGATATCTTTCCATTAGCTTTGAAGGTTTGTAATTTTGTAAAATCTTCAGCCAAAATGACAAATGTAATCTATTAGGGGCATGTAGTACTCAGACGATCTGGTGATGAACGGAAGATGAAATTACATAGTCTTGGGGTTGGTTTCCTCCCTTGCCCCCTCCCTTCCTCCCATGAATATTACTTTCACTTCCATAGGAGATGAGTTCACTCAGTAAACTCACCAAAAGGGTTTCCTTCTTTTCTTAAAGTTTTCTGGTATTTTACATTGTGGAACACCTACCCAAATAAACATTGGAAGCATAAGAAACACTTTCATAAGTTTTTTTTTCTTTTTACTTCTATTTCCAGTCTTTCATTATTAGTTATTCAATGTAGTCTTTTACATACGTGCACACCTTAGCATCACCTTGTTAATCTCAGTGGTACAAGTATTATCTTCATTTCACCAGGGAGGAAGCTGGGCCTTAGCCTACTGTCATGTAGCTTGTGTTAGAGGCAGAGCTAAGGTAGGACCCAGAGACATCCAACTTTTAAGTTCAGGATTCTTACCACATTAGGTGGTAAGGTGCTACATTAGTATTTGTACCCCTTAATAGCAGTAGCTTAGCTATGTTTGTGAACAGGATATATCTGTGCCAAAACCTGTTTTTTGATTCAAGGAGTGTTTATTAAGCACTGATGATACTTGTCAAATGATACAGCTTCTGTCCTCCAGGAAGTTGGAAATTTAATAAATATATTAAATTAGTTGGAAGAAGAAAACAATTAAAACAAGATGCATAGAAGGATTCAGGTAGAGAAACTTAAGGAACCTGAGGGTGGGAAGAAAAACTTCGAGGAGTTCCCAGAGAAGGTTTTGTCAAAGAGATGACCTCTAAGTTGTGACTTAAAGACGGTAAGGATCTTGACAGGTGGCAATGTGGAGGGATTCCATTTCAGACATAGGGATGTCATGAGCAAATACATAATGGCTGGAGACAATATAATGAAAGGGGAATGGCTTTTGTTTAATTTGGTTAGAACAGAGAGTATATAAATGGGAGTAATTTGAAATAGAGCTGGAAAAGTAGGATGTGGACTGCAAAGAGCCTTGATTGCCAGAGTAAAGACAGTAGGAATCACTTCGGGTTTTTGGTCAGTGAAGATGGTCAGATCAGATTTGTGGAATTAGGAGAGTACTACTTTGGCACCTGTGTATAGAATGGATGCATTCTAGATGGAGAAGGGAAATGATAGAAGGCTGTCATAATCTAAGGGGAGAAGAGATCAGGACTGGAATGATGTTGGTGAGTAGTGGAGAGGATTGCCACTGTTAGGATTTGGCACCTAATTGGATGGGGGGAATGAGGAACAGAAGCCTCCAAGGTTTTGAGCCTGAATGAGCTGAGCCTGTAGGTGTTGGCCATCTTTATTGAAATTATTTAATATTAAAAAAATTATTTAACATTCTTTTAGTTCTTGGATTCTCCAGGAAAAATCTTCTCCCATAAGGATCTTTATGTTTCTCTTTCCTTGACAGAACTGGAAGATCATTTCCTCTTTTTTTTTTTTTTTTGTTCACTCTAGACCCTGTTAGAAGACTTTCTCTTCCCCTACTATTGGCAACAGTCACTTTTTCTGCTTTTTAGCTAGCTCTTGAGTAAAGCAGAATTTAAAAAGTTGTAAATGGCGGTGGCTAGGTGGAGCAGTGAACAGAGCACCTGCCCTGGAGTCAGGAGGACCTGAGTTCAAATCCAGATTTAGACACTTAACACTTACTAGCTGTGTGACCTTGGGCAAGTCACTTGCCCACAAATGCCCTCCAAAAAGCCCCCCCCAAATTGTAAATGGGTCATGACTTCTCTTTCTATAGTACACACCTGAGTCAGCAGTGGTATTGTATCATGTTACTAGCCTTTTGTTCCCAACAGCAATTTAAGTTAGAACAGAATCTTCTTACATTTCTGTAGAATCCTGAACCTGATGATCACAGAATTTAAAGCTGGAAGAAGCCTCAGAGATTATTTAGCCCACTCATTTTACAGGTGAGAAAACAGACCCAGAGAAGTTAAGTGACTTGTAGTAAATAGGTAGTAATTAGAGCCAGGGTTCAAATTTAATTCCTAGATATTTTACAAATTCATATTGTAGGTTGTGCATGAATTTGTATATAGATGTATCTATTTATTGCTCATTTATCCATCATTATTAAAGCGTGGTAATATAAAGGTACCTAATAAGTGAAGTTTCCAGATAAATGAAATTTCCTTTTTTAAATTCTGTTTACTTCAAAAGATTGATTTCATTGATATGGGTTTTTCCTTTTCCAACATAGCTTGTCACCTTTCCACTCATTTTTAAGTCAGTAAACATTTATTGAACACTTACTTGCCAGGCACTGTGCTAAGCACAGGGGATAGATACCAAAAAGGGCAAAACCAGCCTGCCCTTGAGGAGTTACATTCTAAAGGTGGAGACAACATTCAAAAAACTATGAATATACAGGGTAAATTAAGGTATTAGAGGATTTCATGAATTTCATTGATCAAAAAAAAAATCCATTTTGGTATTGAGCCTCACCAGACTTAGCTAGACTGACATTGGGTGATAAGTGTATATAGTCTGCCACTGGCTATGTTTGAAATATTTCCATCTTAGTGGAACCTGCCAAGGCTTGTGCTCTGTTTCCATGCCCTACAAAAATTTAGGATTAGGAGCCATAATAAGTTTCCACCAGTACCCTTTTAAAGTGCTAAAATGTTTTATTTTTATCATCTTGGGTAAAAATTTTTATTGTACATTTTCCTGCCTTAAAGATTTTTATTGCTGTCTCTTTTTTATTTCTCCTACATTTCCCAGTATATTGCTCTCCTACCAGATAAGCCATGCCTTATAAGAAAGACTGAAAAGAAGAAAACATTGAGCAAAGCTAACTAATATATCAGCTGAGGCTGACAGATCTAGTGTTCCATTCATGTAGTCCTTTACCTATGAGAAAAAGGGAGGAGAGGAGGTCGTGTCTTCTCATATCTGTTCTCCGAGGCCAAGTTTAGTTGCTATAATTTTACATAATTCAATTTCATTTTTGATATTCTTTCTGTTTTGGTTGTAGTCATTGTGTATGTAGCTTTCCTGGTTCTGCTTACTTTACTTTGCCTCAGTCCATGTAAGTCTTCCCAGGCCTCTCTGTATTTGTCAGATTTATTTTTTTTAACCACATTACATTCGTGTACCACAATTTAAATGTTCCCCAGTTGATGGGCTTGTTTCCGGTTCTTTGTCACCATGAAAAGGGTTACTCTAAATATTTTGGTGACTCTTAAGATCTTTCTTCTTATCATTGGCTATTGTTGTTTGCCCTTCATCCTCTAAGAGCACCAACATTTAGAACAAACATGCCAAAACATGCAAGTAAATTGGATTTAAGTGAGGGAGGTCTATGCAAAGTCACCAGCCTCACTTTCTCCTCCAGAGCCAGTGGCAAGATACAGATCAGGGGGGCAGCCAGGTAACGCAGTAAGAGCGCTGGCCCCGCAGTCGGGAGACCTGGGATCAGTTCCAGCCTCAGATACTTAACACCCACACAAAATAACTGGCTGTGTAACCTTGAGCAACTTACTTAAACCCAATTGCTTTGAAAAAAAAAAAGATAGAGATCAGGATGACTGGAGATGGCCCTGGATTCAGTGGGAGACCTTGACCTTTTTAAGCTAAGATCTTTAATAGGTCTCAATTTGAGGCAACACCCATTCAATGATTAAGGCTAGGTAAGAAATGAAGCAGAGAATGGCCTCTTTTACCTAGTCCAAAAAAAAAAATCAATCTGGAAGGGGAAGATTTTCAGAGTTTCTGACCAAAATAGAAACAATTGCCATTTACATTCATTCTGAGCCAATCAAGGTCCAAATAATGACCAAGTGGGGCTTGGCTTGGGACCTGTTATTAGCCAATCTTTAAGAGCCAGAGTGAATTGGGTTTAAGGTATGGTCCTTAAGAAAGAAATCTAGCTGGTAAACCCCAAGATATTTTGAGGTTTCAGTGATCAAAATTTACATTCCTTTGGGCAGAGCACCTTAGGGTAAAGGTATGATACCCTATGTGGACAAAGGGAAGGGAAGGGAAAGAAGAAAGAAGGAGGAAGGAGAGAGGGAACTGTATTGCCCAACTGGCCAGTTACAGTTGGGTTCCCAGTGGGGCATCTGCAGCTCCTCTCAGTGCCTACTTAGGTGATCTCTAAATCAGATTAAAAAGTATGGGCATTTTAATCATTTTCTTAGCATAATTCCAAATTGTTTTCCAGAACTTAATCTAAAATTTGTAGAAATGCTAGGTAGGACAGCACAGTCTAATCAGAAAATAGTATTTTTAGCTTTAAGTATATTTATTATACAAAGAAGAGAAGTTGTCTTTTTTATAGATGAGTAACTTGGCTGAATCAATTCACAGTTCCACAAACAGTGTATTAGTGTGCCCATCTTTCCACAATCTCTCTAACATTTTCTTTTCCAGTCTTTTAAAATTTTTTTCCAGTTTGTTGGGTGTGAGTTATCATTAGGGATTTGGAACAGTCTTTCATACAGTTGCTGATGCAATCTTTTGAATAAGTCAGTAAACATTTGTAAAACACCTGTTATATGCCAAGCACTTGCTGAGTGTTGAAGAACCGTTTGTTAGTATCCGTTGTCCATTTATCCATTGGGGAATGATTTTGGTTTTATATATTTGTATTGATTCTTTATATATTAGATATCTGACCTTTTTCAGAGAGATATGATGCAAGGGGCATTTGTTGGTTTTTCAGGGATGAGGTTTGTCGGTAGGCAAAGGGACAGAGCCCTATGGAGAGATTGAAGATGAAAGAGTAGGGCTAATCTGTGGAAAATGGAATCAGATGTGCATGTAAAAGGGTTGGTATTGGCAAAGAGAAGGGCCACTTCTTTCTCTCATACCTCAGCGAAATGAGAGATAGGAAGGGAAGATTTCTGAATAATTCGAGATGAAGCAGGAGAAGTTTGAGCTCTCATGAATTACCTCAACTTTTTTGTGAAGTATGAGTTGAGATGTTCAGCAGAGAGGATGGGGGAAGGGAGTGCTGTGGAAAGCTTAGGGAGAAATGAGCTGCCTGGGGAGGGGGAGAGTGGATTGATTAGAGGGGGCTAGAATGATTCCTTAACAGAAGAGGTAGCAGGAATATGCAGAAGAACTATACAAGAAAGAACTTAACACTGTTAACCGTAATGATGTGATTATTGATCTAGAACTATAAATTCTGGAGAATGAAGTCAAGTGAGCATTGATAACAACAAGGCTAGTGGAGATGATCGAATTCCAGCTGAGCTATTTAAAATTCTAAAAGATGATGCTGTTAAAGTACAGCACTCAATATGCCAGTGAATTTAGAAAACTCAGCAGTAGCCACAGGATTGTAAAAGATCAGCTTTTGTCCCATTCCTAGAAGCCAAGAAATGTTCAAATTACCAAACAACTGAGTGCATTTCTCAGACCAGCAGGGTTATGCTTAAGATTCTGTAAACTGTTCTTCAGAAGTATGGGAACCAAGAATTCCACAGGAGCAGGCTGGTTTTCAGAGAAGCAGAGGAACTAGAGACCGAATTGCCAACATTAACTGGATTATGGAGAAAGCAAGGGAGTTCCAGAAAAAAACATCTACTTCTGCTTCATTGACTACACTAAAGCCTTGGACTGTGTGGATCACAACAAAATGTAGTAAGTCCTCAAAGAGATAGGAATACCAGATCATCTTATTTGTCTCCTGAGGAACCTTATATGCAGGTCAAGAAGCAACATTTAGAACCAAACATGGAACAATCAATTGATTTAAGATTGGGAAAGGAATATGACAAGGCTGTATATTGTCACCTTATTTTTTTAATTTATATGCAGAGTATATGCTGTGAAATGCTAGGCTGGATGAATCAAAAGCTGGAATTAAGGTTGTAAGGAGAAATATCAATAATCTCAGCTATGTAGACAATATCACTGATGGCAGAAACTGAAAGAAAAATTAAGCCTCTTGATGAAGGTGAAAGAGGAGAGTGTAAAAACTGACTTGAAGTTTAACTTAAAAAAAATCCTAGATTATGGCAACAAGTTTCATCACTTCTTGGCAGATAAAGGGAGAAGAAATAGAAGCAGTGTCAGATTTATATTCTTGGACTCTCATCAATGTAGGAGGCGACTGCATCCCTGAAATTAAACAATACATGCTCCTTGGAAGGAAAGCCATGGCAAATCTGGACAGCATCCTAAAAAGCAGAGACATAGCCTTGCCAATAAAGGTCCATATATTGAAAGCTATGGCTTTTTTAGTAGTAATGTATGTCTGGCTGTGAGAGTTGGACTATAAGGAAAGCTGAGCACTGCAACATCAGTGTTTTTGAATTGTGCTAAAGAAAATTGTGATGTTAGAGAAGACTTTTGAGAGTACCTTGGACAGCAAGGAGATCAAATTAGTCAATACTTAAAAAAAAAATTAATTTGGACTACTAGACGGACAGATACTGAAACTGAAGCTTAACTACTTTGGCCACATGATAAGAAGACACGACTCATTGGAAAAGACCCTGATGTTGGGAAAGATTGAAGACAACAGGAGAAGCATATGGCAGAAAGTGAGATGGATAGATAGTGTCATAGGAACAGTGAACATGAGCTTGGACAAACTTTGGGAGATAGTGGAAGATAGAAGGTCCTGGCATTCTTAACCTGGCAGGTTATGAAGAAACAACAACAAAGAATCTTTTGCTCCAGTGAGGAGCCAGTGAGATAAAGGTCTGCAAAAGATGCGTGTCACCACTTTGTGTAGAGTACCTTAAATGACTGCCAGAAGAGTTTGAACTTTATTTAGAGGGAGTAGGATTGCTACTTTCCTGCTTTTTCTTTTGCTCTCTCCCTCAGATGTTTCTAAAACATTTTTGTCTAAATCTTTTACTTCCCTTTTACTGTCCCTTTTACTTCCTACCTTGTATTTTATTTCTGTGTATGGTAATACCCTTCTTGCTCAGTAGGATATAGATTCCTTGAGGGAATTTTTCATTTTTGTCTTTGTAGTCCTCATTCCTGTCATGGTACCTTGTATCTAGCAAGCTTTTAACACATTTATAAATTGAATTAAATTAAACTTTTCTTAGTTATCACTGGTCATAAATCATTTAATACAGTGGTTCCTGTTGGCCTTCATTCTACTTAGTACTGTGATAGTGTTGGAGAAGATATAAGTCCTCTCATATTCGGCCTCCCGTTAGAAGTGCCTCATGGCCTGATGCTGCTTTGGCAGCTTGGCTGGTGTGAAGCTTTGACACAATATAGCTGGGATTCTGTCTTGTTACCTTAGAAAGTTCACATAAGCCTCTTTTTTTTTTTTTTTTGGCTTTTTGGAAGGGGGAAGGCAGGGTACTTGGGGTTAATTGACTTGCCCAAGGTCACACTGCTAATAAGTGTTAAGTGTCTGAGGCTGGATTTGAACTCAGGTCTTCCTGGCACCAGGGCCGGTGCTCTATTCACTGTGCCACCTAGCCACCCCCACATCTTGAAGAGTGTTCAGAAAGGTAGTTTTGACTGATATATCAGCTTTTAAAAAGATTTCCCTGGGTAAGATCTTTTCTGGGTATAAAGTTCCTTCTATCTGGTATAGACTAGCTTTTATAAAATAATAGCTAACATTTATACAGGGCTGCAAGAATTGAAAAGTATTTTCCATACCTCATCCCCTCAAAGACCCTGTGAGATAGGTTCTATAGTTTTTATTATCCCCATTTTCCAGATCAGGAAACTGAGCTTCTTCAAGGTTAGATAAGGCTTGCCCATGGTTACATACCTAGGTTACACACATTATCAAAAGCAAGACTTGATCCCAGTTCTCTTATGACTCAAGTTTGTGCTTTCCACTATGTCTGTGCATCTCCTAAACAACAAAAAAAAAGATACAAGACTTTCCTGCTCAGAATTTGAGCTCTCGACTTCTGTCGTCCATGATGTAATTTCCGGGCGCCCCAGGAAGTTGCCCTCTCTTTAGGTGTCAGAGCTGGGTGCCACTATGCTTCTGATCCGGGCAGCCCTGGGAGCTCAGGGACCCGGTCGAGGCCTAACCCCAGGACAAAGGGCTCTGTCTACACTGACCAGCAGAGACCTTGGAAGCCAGGAGCAGGCATTGACTACAGGCCTCCCAAGCCCTGCCGCTGTCCCCCTGCTCTGCCATTGTGAGCTCCCAGTTCCCGTGCATCGGACCTCCGTGCAAGCCTGGGAGGAATCCCTCTGAGGCTATGAAGACGTGTGCTTGGGCCTGGCCGACCTGCACTCCGACGTGTTCGAAGTGCCACCTCGGCTGGATGTTCTATATGAGGTTGCCGTATGGCAGAAGAACTTCAAGAAAATTAGTTATGCCAAGACCAAGACCCAGGCAGAGGTGAGAGGTGGTGGAAGGAAGCCCTGGAAGCAGAAAAGCTCAGGCCGGGCCGGGCATGGGAGCATCCATTCCCCGATCTGGCGAGGAGGTGGTATTGCCCATGGTCCGAGGGGTCCAACAAGCTACTACTATATGTTGCCTATGAAGGTTCGAGTGCTGGGCCTCAAGGTGGCCCTGACAGTCAGGCTGATACAGGACGACCTTCAAGTGGTAGATTCCTTGGAGCTGCCAACCTCAGACCCAAGATACTTGTTAGATCTGTTTCGGCACAGATGTTGGGGTGACTCTGTGCTCCTTGTTGATGTGGATGAGGAGATGCCCCAGAACATTGTTTCTGCTGTATCCAACCTGAAGGCCGTCAACCTGGTGCCAGCAGTTGGCCTCAATGTCCACAGTATGCTGAAGCACCAGACTCTGGTCTTGACTCTCAACACTGTTGCCTTCCTAGAAAAGAAGTTGTTATGGCATGATAAGCACTACACTGCTACCCATTCCATCTGCCCTACAGTGACTTCCCTTGACCCTCCACAGTGACTGAGCTCCCCACTCTTGATATATCAGAATAAAGAGTCTTTGTTACTTAAAAAAAGATTAATATGTCTTATTTATAAAAATCGAATCCACAATTATTATTAAAAATAAGTTTTTATTTAATTCTTTTTTATACAGTCTCGGCATTTCCTTGAGTAATTCTCTTTCCCTCCCATATAATAATTTTTAAAAAAGAAAAAATAATAAAATTGATCAGTACATTGAAAAAGTATGAAAATATTTGCAGTGTTATCACACTCAGGGACATCCAGTCTTTGGATGGAGCATGGAGTGGGTGTGTTTTCCCTTATCTCTTTTTTATTTTTTTAAGCAATTGGGGTTAAGTAACTTGCCCAAGGTTACATGGCCAGTTCTTTTTTGTGTGGGTTTTAAGTATCTGAGGCCTGAACTGATCCTGGGGCCTCCTGACTCCAGGGCCAGTACTCTTACTCACTGCGCCACCTAGCCACCCCCCCTTATCTCTTCTTTAAGCCATCTTTGTTCTTTGTAATTTAGCAACATTCATATTTGATTTTTTTATTTTGATCTTTTTGTTTGTATTATTGTATCAGCCATTGTATGTTGTTTTCTTGTCTTTACTTCATTCTTTTTTTAGTTTGAAGATTATATTAGTCTTTTTTTTGTTTATTTATTTATTTTTAGTTTACAGCATTCAGTTTCACAAGCTCCACATTTCTCCCTGAGATGGCATGCAGTCTGATATAGGCTGTACATATACATTCATATTAAACATAATTTGTAGAGAATAATTATAACCAATGGAATGAATAATGAAAAAGAAAAAACAAAACAGAAAAGTTTCTTCATTCTTACTCAGCTCACATGGATGTTTCTATTTCTCTGTCTTCATCATATTTGGTATTTCTTACAGTCATATTCCATTACATTTCTGTACTACCACAATTTGTTTAGCCATTCTTTAATACCAGTCTCAGATTATTCTAAAACTTTATCCTAATAGTATCAGCAAGCAATTTGTAGAGTTCCTCAGGAATTGTGCCTTGTTGAGCACAATAGATTCTACAGTACACTTCAGAAAGTGCATTTTTATCTAGAGGCATAAAGTATAATATAAATCATAAAGTCCTGAGATGTAAGTAGTATGGTGGTACATACTACCAGTGGAGAGAGCCCTGGGCTTGGAGTCAGGAAGACCTGAGTTCAAATGTGAATTAAGTACTTAATAGCTATACTGGGCACTTAACCTCTGCCTCAGTATTCTGAGCTGTAAAAGAGAGATAATAATAGTACAAGTGAGATAATATTTGTAAAGAAGTTAGCACAATAGGCATAAATTCCTCCCTCCTTCCCTTAGTTTGAGGTAGTTCTGTGACTTGCTCAGGGTCACACACCTGGTAGTGCAAGAGCTAGGGTTTATCTCCGAGTCTTTTGACTCTAAATTCTGTATGTGTTTTAAAAATATCATAGTTGCTCCTGAAGAAATGCTATGAAGCAGCCTATTATAGTATAGAAAGTAGTAGGTTTTTATATATGTGTATATATAGTTTCAAAGCTGGAAGGGAGTTTATGGGATCGCCGAGTTCTCCTATAATATTCTCTCCCCCATCATTTTCCAGCTGAGGAAATTGAGGTACAGTGACTTGCTGCAGGTTATACTGATAATTAATGATAAAGCCATGACTAGAATTTAGGTCTCCTGACTGTTGCTCAGCCCAGGATGATCTATCCAATGTATTAGGAGGCTGGGGACTTGTCCCACCTCTTTGACTTCATGGCAGTTGTTTAACCTCTTGGAGGTTTTCCCATCTGTAAAGGGTCGTTAACAATTTCTGCCTTTCTTACCACATGCATAGTATTTATTGTTTTGCATATAGAATGATTGAATGCATATCAAAGCTATTTTTCAGCTTCAAAGCACTATACAAACATAAACAGTTATTTCAGTTCAATTTGATAAATTTCTGTTGCGTTCCTAATATTTGCAAGCCACTCAGACCTTTCAAATACAAAGACAAAAAAAAAAGATAGTGCTTACCTTTAAGGAATTTATATTCTTCTGGGGGAAACAGTGTCCAAATTGAGAGTTAAGTACAAGATAATTGATGAAGAGAGAAGAGACTAATTGGGAGAATTAGGAAAGACATCATGGAAGAAGTGGTATCAAAGTCAGATTTTGAGGATAAAGATTTTGGGATGTGGGAATGATGAAATAGTATTTTTTAGGCCCCAGGGATGGCTTGTATGAATACACACAAACACAAACAAGAGATAGCATGTTCAGTTCCTAGAACTCAGTTGCTGGTCTGGAATATAGGCTTCATTAAGGACAGTAGCATGAAATAAGTCTAGAAAAGAAGGTTGGACTCGGACTGTGGAGGGTCTTCAATACCAATGTGAAAGGTTTATATTCTTTCCTAAATATAGTACAGAGCTGCTGAAGCTTATTGAGCAGAGCAGTGATGTGGTCAGGTCTATGTCTTCAGACTACTGGGACAGCTCCCTGGAGGATGGTTTGGACAGAGGAGAAACTGGTTAGAAGCAGGGAGACAGTAAGGAAGCTGTTACAAGGGCCCAAACTGGAAGAGATGCCAGTTTTCATGTGGGTGGAAAGATGAAAGAAAAGAATGTTGGACAGTAAAGGTGGAAGCCACAAGACTTGGCACTTGGTTGCTTTTGGGAATGGGAGAAAGGAAGGGGTTGAAGATGGCTTAGATTAAGAGCTCAAGTCATGGACATCATGGTGATGCCCATTTCAACCAACATCTGTTTGAACAGAAAGTGGGAAGTTTGAATGGGAGAAGAAGGTTGTTTATTATATTTTGAATGTGCTGAGTTTGGGTGCTGACAGAATATCTAGGTAGGGATGTTTAGGGGACACTTGGCAACGTAGGCCTAGAGAGTCAGAAGTAGGATTATTGTTAGGTGTGTAGATTTGGGAATCACCTATATAGAAATATTTGAACCTGTGAGAGTGGATGAAATGACTGTAGAAGAGGGTCTACAGCTCCCTACACTTGGATGTGAGATGAATGATGCTTCCTAAAGGAGCTGAGAGGGAACAGTCACTTAGAAGGGAAAAGGGAGCAACCAGTTATCAAGTACCTGCTGTGTGCCAGATACTCTGTTGAGTACTTTGCAAATATTTTCTCATTTAATCTTCACAATAGCCCTGAGAAATAGAGGCTATTCTGATTCTCATTTCTATAGCTGAAGAAACTGAAACACATCTATGTTAAGTGACTTGCCCAGGGTCATATAGTCAGCGCATCTGAAGCTGGATTTGAACTCTGGTCTTTCTGACTGCAGGCCGAATGCTGTATCCACCGTACTGCTTAGCTGTCCTACAGCCCATTGAAAGGAGGAAAAACGTGTCGGAGAAGCTAATGGGCAAGCATTTTTAAAGTGCTTACTGTGCACTTAGCATTGGTGTTACAAGGATAAAAGTGAAAACAGCCCTTGCCCTAAAGGTTACCTCTCATCTCATCTATTCTATATGTTTCTTGTGTGTACCTACTTATGTCTATGTCATCTTCAGTCAGATTGTAGGGCATTTGTGGTAGACCCCTTTGGTAGGGGTGCATCTATATCCTCATCAGCAGAGATCAGCTGGATGATGACAGTGACCCTTGTTAGTGATAAACCAATGACTGAGGTTTTCTTTGACACTTTGAAGAAAGGTGTTTGAGTTTTAATTTTGAAGCTACATCTCAGATTTTTTCAGAAACCTTAGTTTAAATTAAGGTGTGTGTGTCTCCTTCTCTTCCCCTCTACCCCCACCCCCCAGCCAATCTGGATAATGCCAAAGAATGTGCAAGAAATGAGAAAGAGAAAACATGCAATAATTATAGCAGCCACATAATTTCTTTTCATCAATAGTTTTATGACTTGATCTAATCTACAGATCTTGAAAATCACAAGATCCTTCTTCAGAGCCATAAAGATGGAGGACAAGAAGCGCCTTGCTTATTCCATCATCCAGTTTCTGCATGACCAGCTGCATCATGGAGGCCTTTCTCCTGATGCCCAGGAGAGTTTGGAAGGTGAGTGCTAGTGCCTTTCTGACTTTTTTATCTTGTAGTTTCAAGGGTACTTGAAAAAGTTAAGAGTATCTAATGTTTATCTAATGTTGACTGTTTCTCTTCTGCAGACCACTTTTGTTCCAGCACCTCACAAAATAATTTAGCTTCAAAATTATTGTTTCATTATTTCTTTCTGGCTCATGGAGTTCTTGATTTCTGATTGGTCTCTTATAACTTTTGAGGAGTCTGATGCTGGCTAAGGTTTTAGCACTTTCAGTTCTAAGCTATTTCTCTCCTATTTTTTTTCTCTCTAGAGCTTTTATTTCATTTTTTAAATATCTTGCTTAATTTCTTCTAAGTAGCCATGTAGTTGTTGTGGAAAGTCCTTTTTTTTTTTGAAAGTCCACTTTTTTTTCCCTTTTGAATCTCTGCTTTTATAATTGTTATTGAGTTATTCTCTTTTGAGGGAGCTCTAGATTTTCAACAGTTTTTTATACTAGTTGATATTTTCTTTGATTTCACTCATCTCTAGCTTTATTCCTGGCTCTTTCCTGTGCTGCACCTTTGAATGAGGGTGGCCAGCCCTATTTGGTCTTGGCCTGAGTCACCTAGGTTCCTGTACTTATCTCCATCTTCTAGGCTCAGGTCCCTCTGAATCTTTGAGATATGGAGAATGGAATCGTCAGGGTCTAATCTAGTGGCCGAGGAGACCTCATCCGAATGCCAAAGTCACCACCCTGGGGCTTTCTTTGAGGAACCCCCTGCTCTTGGCCACCTCCTGACACAAGCTGTCTGGCACTGTCACTGGTTTTGTTGGAGGCCCCGTTTAGCTTTTGGGGATGTGACTGATTGATTCTGAGATAGAAGAAGTTATTTAGTGTAATTTCTTCGTGGATTTCTTGATCATTTTTAGGTCTGGTGTGAACTTGAGGATTCTGAAGGTGCCCTTTACGGTGGTCTGCTTCCTCTTCAGGCAGCCATCCTGGCCCAAAGTGCAGTAGTTAATGTTTCATTATCTGTTCTCCTCTACTTACATTGTTCTTCAGTCACTTAGGAGTTTGACTTCTCTTTAAAGTATATGTTAAATTTAACGTGACAGCACTGATACACTGCCCTGCTTGTCTCTGTCCTCATCCGACCTCCCTTGTGCTCGCTCTCTCTCTCTCGATGCTCTTTTCTATTTTTGGCATTCCTCATCAGTATACTCCCCACCTCCACCCCAACAGAAACACAAGAAGGAGGGTGGGGGCATGCACACACACCTCTCTGTCCCAAGATAAAAACCTTCCTTTGTAAGAAAAGTGCATTTAGTTAAGCAGAGCACATCTCTACATTGGTCAAGTCTGAAAATGGCTTGTTCTGTACCACTAGACTATCATTGTCCTATATCTCTTATACCCTTTGTAGCTAAACTCCTTGAAAAAACTGTCTACAAGAGCTGCTTCTGACCTATTATCATTCCACCAGAGTTGTTATCTCCAAAGTTGCCAGTGATCTCTAGTTGCCAAGTCCAATAACTTTTTCTCAGTCCTAATTCTTCTTGTCCGCTCTGCAGCCTTTGATACTGTTGATCACTCTCTCCTCCTTGATAACTCTTCTCTCTAGGTTTTTAGGGACACACCACTCTCTCCTGGTTCTCTTCCTACCTCTCTGACCTCTTTTTTTTGGTCTTCTTTGCTGGATCCTCCTCCAGATCATGATTTCTAACTGTAGGTGTCACTCAAGGTTCTTCTTGGGTCCTCTTCTCTTCTCCCTCAATACCGCTTCATTTGGTAATGTCATCAGCTCCAGTGGATTTAATAACCATCTCTATGCTGATGATGCTCAGATCCACCTTTCCTGTCTCAATCTCTCTACTGATCTCTATAATCTTGAATCCCTAGCTGGCTTTTGGACATCTCAAACTGGATTTGTAGTAAAAATCTTAAAACTCAAATATCTTTCCCCCTGTTCTTTTTTTCACATCATGTGAGTTTTATTTGCTATCCTATCAAATTTTTAGTCATTTTTCAGTAATTTTTCTTTTTTTTTTTTTAATTTTTTTTTAATTAATTATTTTTAATTTTCAACATTTCATTTCCACAAAATTTTGAGTTACAGTTTTTTTCTCCCCATCTTTCCCCTACACCCCACCCCAAAACAACAAGCATACTGAATACTCCTTCCCTCAATCTGTTGTCTCCTATATCCTCCCACATCACCCCCCCTAACTTTCTAGTAGGGCAAGATCGATTTCTCCCAGTGCCTGTATATCTTCTTTCCTAGTTGTACATAAAAAACCATTTTTTTTCTCCTTTAAACATTTGTTTTTAGAACTTTGAGTTCCAGACTTTTTCCCTTCTTCCCTCCTCACCCGCCCCCACTGGGAAGATAAACAATTCAATATAGTTTGTACATGTATAGTTACCCAAATCATTTCCATAATTGTCATATTGTGAAAGACTGTATTTCCCTCCATCCTGTTCCACCCCTTACTTATTGTAATTTTCTTCTTTCATCCTGTCCCTTTTCAAAAATGTTTGCTTCTAACTACCCTCTCCCCCAGTCTGCCCTCCCTTCTGTCATCCCCCCTCTTATCTCCTACCCCCCCCATTTTCCTGTAGGGTAAGATACCCCATTGAGTGTGTATGTTATTCCCTTCTTAAGCCTAATTCTATGAGAATAAGGTTGTCTCATTCCCTTTCACCTTCCTGCTCTTCTCCTCCATTGTAACAGTTTTCTCTTTCCTCTTTTGTATGAGATATTTTACCATAATTTATCTCTCCCTTTCTCCTTCTCCCAATAAATCCCTCTCACCTCTTAATTTTATTTTTTCGATATCTTTCCTTCATATTCAACTCATCCTGTGCCCCTGTCATTGTATACATGAGCATACCTTATGCCAACACTCACATATATATTTATATACACATACACCCTCCTATACATACATATATATATATCTATACATATATATTCCCTTCAACTATCCTCATACTGAGAAAAGTCTCATGAGTCACAATGATCATTTTTCCATGTAGGAATGTGAATAGTTCAACTTTAGTAAGTTCCTTATGATTTCTTTCCTGTTGGCCTGCCGGCTGTCTTCAGCAGGAAATTTGTTTCTCTCTGTCACTTTGTGGATTCTTTAGCTTTAAAATTTGTTTAGAGTAATTTTTTTTTACAGGTATTGGAGTCATTTGGAGCTGGAGCCCACGCCAAGTTTGTGCTTCTACTCTGCCATCTTGGCTCCACCCCTCCCCCTAGTCTTCAATACGGTGCCTCTGGCCTCCCAACTCTTCCATGAACAAGGCATTCCTTCTCTTGGCTTTAGGCATTCTTTCTGGCTTTCCCTCGTGCCTGGACCATTCTCTCTCTGCTCCAACTAACCTCTCTTAATTCTACCTAATTAATTAAAAAAAAATTTTTTTTTAATCTTTTTTTGCTTTTTGGAGGGGGGAAGGCAGGGCATTTGGGGTTAAGTGACTTGCTCAAGGTCACATGGCTAGTTTTGTGTTAAGTATTTGTGGCCAAATTTGAACCCAGGTCCTCCTGACTCCAGTGCCAGTGCTCTATTCACTGTGCCACCTGGCTGCCCCTACCTAATTAATTTTTAATTAACTTTTCTGTTAATTATTTCCTGTTTATCCTACATGTAGTTTTCTTTGTGTATATTTGTTTGTTTGTTGTCTCCTCTATTAAATTGTAAGCTCCTTGAGGGCAGTGACTTTTTTCTTCCTGTTTGTATCCCTTGCATTTAGTACAGTGCCTGGCACATAGTAGGAGCTTAATAAGTGTTTATTGATTGATTGCTGGTCTTGGAATCAGGAAGACCTGAGTTCAAATGCTGCCTCATACACTAAGCTTTGTGGCCCTGGGCAAATCATTTTGCCTTTCTCAGCCTCAGTTTCTTTATTTATTGTGAACATGGGCTCTTTAATGACCATACTATATGTTAGAAATTCCGTTCTAGGACAGGAGCAGGACAATGGAGTTACACAACAGCCACAGGACAATGGAGTTATACAACAGCCAGCCAATTAGAAGGATTCCTGAGTCTCAGAGCTGCTTGACATACCAGTGATCTTTTACAAGTGAACTCTAGCTGAATTTGCCAGAAACCACAGACCAGCAGCCTTGAGCAGCAGCTGCAGACTCAAGACCTTGCTCTGGACAGAACATCTTGGCGTATTTGTCTAGAGATACCCCACTCCCTGCTTGGAAGGCTCTAGAAGCAGTATTATCTCACCCTTTTTTCATCCCCTTGGAGCAGCTGAGAACTTTCTCCCTCTCTGCTCCCTTGCAGGATCTTCCTTTCCCTGAAAGTTTTTTTTTTTTCTCAAACAATAAATGCTTTGTAATATGTAATCAGACTGTTTCATTTAGGATCCCTCTTTTGGGGCCTGGAATCTTCCTTTAACAATATAAAATGAGGATAATAATAATAGTACCAACCTCACAGGGGTTGTGAGAATCAAACGAGATGATATTTTTAAAGCTTTTTCAGACCTTAAAGCATTATGTAAAAGCACCTTCTTTTTATTGTTATTATCATCATCATTATCTCAATGGTGGGATTGCTGGGTCATAGGGTAAGGAGAATTTAGACACTTTTTCTGTGTAATTCCAAATTGATATCCAGAACAGTTGGACAGTTTCTCAGCTCTGTTGTATATCAGTGTATTATCTTCCCATAGCTCCTCCTACATTGTATCCATCTTTTTTTCATTTTTTGCCAGCTTATACAGTATGAGGTGAAGCCTCAAAATTATTTAAAAATCTGTTTTCCATTTCGAAAACTGTTCATACGCTTGGACCACTCTGCGTTGGAGTACAGTTCTTAGTGTTAAATATTTGTTTTGGTTCCCTATATATTTTGATATTGGAATTTTGTGAGTGATATTTGATGCAAATATTTTTGCCACGTTTTTTATTAACATGTATATCTTAATTCATTTTATTCATGCAAATGGTTTAAAATTTTCTGTTGTCAAAACTGTAAATTTTATCTTTTATGATTTTTCTTTCTTATTAAGTGTTCTTTCCCAGCCATAGTTGTAAAAAGTACTTGATCTTGTTCTCTAATTTTTTTAATTGTGCCTTCCTGACCTGTTAAAAATTCAGTTTACATATATAAATATGTATATAATTTTTTTTAGTTTATTGTGGTTTATATAACATTATGATGTTGGTCTAAAGTTAATTTCTTCCAGCTTCTTTTGAGTTTTCCTATCAGTTTGACAAAAAGGGAAGCATCTTTCCAGTGTTTTATGTTTATCAAATATTGAAATGTTTTTGAGTGCTCTGTTTTTTGCCTATCTAGTCTGATCCATTCATCTACTCTTATTTTTTTCTAAACTAGTACCAAGTAATTTGGCAGTTACTGCTTTGAGGTCTGGTAATAGGATGCCTACGTCATTCAATTCTATTTTCCTCTATTATTTCCCCTTGAGATTCTAGACCTTGTTTGGTCATCCAGATGAAATTTTTCTTTATACCTCATGTTATATGAGCCACTCACCTCCTTTTTTTATCTTTTTTTTTTTCATTTTTCAAATGCTTTATTAACTTCTGATTTACATCATTAATTTCCACCAGATTTTGAGCTACAAATTTTCTCCCTGTTTTTCCCCTACCCACTGCCCCAAAATAGCAGTCCCACAGGATATCCCCTCCTCCAATCCACTCTCTCCTATATCTTCTCCCATACCCCCTTAGACTTCCTTTTTTTTTTATCTTTAATGATATTGTTTATTGTCTACTTGTTGCATACAGTATACTGTACTTGTGCCCACCATTTGTGTTTTAATTGCTTATTGAGGCATCTACAATTAGGATTCTTCTTTGATTTGGAGCCACATTAACATCAGTATGGCCAAAACTCATGAGTTAAAAGAGCACAGGCCTGAAAGAAATTTGTTTGTTTTTTGTTTGTTTAGCTTTTATTTAGTATTTTATTTCCCAATAGTTACATGAAAAGACAATTTTTAACATTTGTTTTTAAAATTTTGAGTAACAAATTCTACCCCCTCCTCACCCCTAGGTTATACATATGTAGTCATTTAAAACATCCATAATAGTCATGTTGTGAAAGAAAACATAGACAAAAAAAACCTCAAGAAAAACAAAGTTTTAAAAAAAGTATGTTTCAGTCTGCATTCAGATACCATCAGTTCTTCCTCTGGGGATAGATGGCATTTTTCATCATAAGTCTTTCAGAGTTGTCTTGGATTGTATTGCTGAGAATAGCGAAGTCATTCATGGTTGATCATCTTACAATATTGCTGTTACTTTGTATATAGTACATTTTACTTTGCATCAGCCTATGCAAGTCTTTCCTGGTTTTACTGAGAGTATCCTCCTTATCATTTCTTATAGTACAGTAGTATTCCATCATAATCATATACCACAACTCCCCAGTTGATGGGCATCCCCTTAGTTTCTAATTCTTTGCCCCCAAAAAAGAACTGCTATAAATATTTTTGTACATATAGGTCCTTTTCCTTTTTGGGATACAGGTCAAAGGATATGTATGGTTTTGTAGTCCTTTTGGCACAGTACCACATTGCTCTACAGAATGATTGGGCCAGTTGACAACTCCACCAACAAACAGTGCATTCATGTCTCATTTTTCCCACCTCCCCTCCAACATTTGTCATTTGCATTTTCTGTCCTGTTAGCTAATCTAATAGGTATGAGATAGTGCCTCAGAATTGTTTTAAAATGCATTTCTCCAATCAATAGAGTATTTTTTCATATGACTATAGATAACTTTGATTACTGAAAACTGGTCATACCTTTTCATCACATATCAAATAGGGAATGGCTCTTATTTTTATAATTTTGGCTCACTTCTCCATATATTTGAAAAATGAGGCCTTTATGTGAGAAAGTTGCTTCAAAATTTTTTCCATAGGCCTGAAGTTACCAATCTTTTTAAGTCCTATTGAATCATCATTGAATTTTCTCCTCAGACTGTCAGAGATGGTGGTTGATAGTGTTGGCTTAGGAACAGTTGTTTAATATTAGAAAATTTCGCAAATATTATTAAATCATTCTAGTCATGCCTGGATCCCTCTGATGTCCTTTCAGCATAAAAGATAGTTCTAAATCTCAACTTTTTCTAGTATCTTGAAATAGTGATAACCTTATCTTATATAGAAAATTAGTTCTAGAGGAACTGTTAAAATGGGAAGACCCTGGTTTTATATAGTCAGATGACCTTGATTCAAAGCCTTACCCTGACACTTAATGGCTGTCACTTTCCTTCCCTCTATCTTATTTTTCTCCTCTAGAATGTGTGTGTGTGTGGGGAGGGGACAGCAACTAGATGATGTTTAAAGACCCTTCAACTTTAAATCCCATTCTCCTAAGCGAAAGTCAGGTTGAAGTGACTTTAAGCAGATGAAATCTAGTTTGTAATTGGCTTGTTAAATGTGTCACATCAACATTTGTTTGGAAACCTGTAGGAGAGACACAATTCCCCATGTCAAATCAGAAGTTGTCCTATCCCAAAGTAACCTTGTCACAACATGCTTCTGAATGTATTTTGACTACATGGTGATCTGATGATGTCAGCAAAAAGGATTCATTGCTCATTTGTCTAGGAGAATTTGGGTGATTCTAAAGAAGATTTATCGTCTTTCACTAATATGAGTGCATTTAATTCTTTCTCTTCTAATGGGTTTTGGTAGAATAGAGCACTGGCCCTGGAGTCAGGAGGACCTGAGTTCAAATCCAGCTCAGACACTTGACACAAAAAAAAACTAGCCATGTGACCTTGGGCAAGTCACTTAACCCCAATTGCCCTCCAAAAAAAAAGCAAAGAAAAAATAAAGACTTTTAATAATCAAGCAGAATATAACAATGTTAGAAGTGTATGTACATACATGTTAAAAATAGGACTGATGCTCCTTTATTCTTTTTTCCTGGAAAATAAAACTTCAGAGTGGCTCTTAATAATTTTGAGGCTTACAAAGAAATAATTTTATTTCTTTTAGTTGCGATCCAGTGCCTGGAGACAGCTTTTGGGGTGACTGTTGAAGACCGAGATCTAGCTGTATCACAGACTCTGCCAGAAATATTTGAAGCTGCTATAGGAAAAGTGAGCATACTGGACTTTTTTGAAATGGAAATCATTTAATGATATTTTCAGTTTGGGATTTATTTCTTCTTAGATCTATTTGAGGGTAAAAAATCTGGCCAGATTTAATAGGGAAAAATAAGTTGAATGGAGGAAAGCGAGGGTATTTGTCTCTTAACATCCCTCCCTAAAATGATTTGGTTTTTTTTTTTTTTTTGTAATAGAAAGACATGCCCTATATCCATAGGAATTCTGAACCCATCTCCCCCTCTGATGAAGATACAGCTGAAGCTGAGAGACTGAAGACTGAAGGTAAAGAAAATAGATTGATATCGAGGCGGCTAGGTAGCACAGTGAGTAAAGTGCTGGCTTCAGAGTCAGGAGGTCCCAAGTTCGGTTCCAGCCTCAGACACTTAACACCCACACAAAAAAAACTAGCCATGTAACTTCGGGCAAGTTACTTAAACCCAATTGCCCTCCAAAAGGCAAAAAAATATATAGATTGATATCTACTTTAATAGTTGCCATTTTAGCCACATATTCTGTGTTTTCTCCTCCATGAAATAAAGAGGGACTCCAAGGAGTGACAGGTTCACCTGTGATAGCCAAGGATCATGGAAGTATTTGTGTAGTGGGCACAAGAAGGCAGGGAGTGTTCTTCACCCCTAGGCCATATTATTCTTAATTTATGCAAAGATCTGATTGTTCATTTGACATGTAATTTATTATATACCTGTTATGTACAAAGAGTACTTTGCTGGGAACTGGGGGAGATAGAAAGTTTAGATAAGGTCTAGGTTATTGTCTATACTGACAATATAATCTGGTTTAGGGGAGGGGGGAATAAGAGATAAACATAGATATTATGTGTTATTATATACTGTAGTTAAAGTAACTTAAGGTATAGCAATACTAGATGTGCTATATGAAGTCCTGAGGTATTTGTGGAAGGTTTTATAGAGAAAATATTTGAGTCAAATTTTAAAGGATGAGTGGGAATTTATGTAATGAAGATTTGGAGGGGTGGTATTTCAGGGCACAGAACAAGGAAAGGCCTGGAAGTTGGAGAGTATGGTATATTTAGTAGAGAGCAGTATGTATGGTATGTAGGGTGTGTGTGTGTGTGTGTGTGTGTGTGTGTGTGTGTGTGTGTGTGTG
>NW_027186356.1:83902-104683 GCF_028583685.1 Petaurus breviceps papuanus | reverse complement strand
GTGTGTGTGTGTGTGTGTGTGTGTGTGTGTGTGTGTGTGTGTGTGTGAGAGAGAGAGAGAGAGAGAAGAGAGAGAGAGAATTTGAGACAAAGCTGGAAAATGAGGATGGTGTTGGCTTGTAACAGAGCCTTGAATACGAGCTTAAGAAATTTTAGCTTTGCTCGATGACAGTAGAGAGCTACTAAAAAAGCTTCTAACAGAGGAGCAAGATGATGACATATATTTATAAAAATTATTCCACCAGAAAAATGAAGGATGGATTAGAATTGGCAAACCCGCTAAAACAACTTTTACACTAACCATGGATAATAAGAGGAGCTGGCGAATTGTTGTGACAGAGAAAATACAAAGGGGAGGATGGGGATGAGATGTTGGGATCATGGAACTGACTGATTTTGAGACATGAGAGAAGAAAAAATCAGAGATAACCTCAAAGTCATGAATATAGGAAACTAGCTGAATGGTGGTATGTACTACAGATGGAAATGGCAAAATTGAAAGGAAGTTTTAGAGAGAAGATATGAAGTTTGCTTTTGTACAGGTAAACTTGGAGATGCTGGTAAAACATGCAAATAGAAGTCTTCTGTACGCAGTTCAAGATTTGGGTCTGAAGTTTTACAAAGAAGTTAGAACTTGCTGTGTGTTTGGGAATTTTGAGAATTCTGTATGGAAATTGCTACTAGAGAGATCCTTGGGACACCCACATTAAGGGGACATGTCCTATCTCTACTGAGGACCATTCAGTGGTTCCCTAATGACTGCCAAGAAAAGTAGGGATTCCTACGGCCTTGGGCCAACAAGGCCCTCCTCAATCTGGTGCCTTCTTGTCTTTATAGGCTTATCACTTAGTATTCCTCTCCTTATATTTTAAACTTCAGCCAAATTCAAACTTCAGCTAGTCCAGCTGTTCTTCTTTCACATCCTGTGTTTTCTTCTTTTTGTGGAATATGACCCACTCCCTCCCATCTTTACCTGTTTAAAATCTCTTAGATTTAAGATTTAGCTTAGATTCCACCTCTTCTCTGAAGACCTTAACTGCTCCCCAGCCCTAAATGGCATTCTCTTACTTGAATCTTCTGTAGCACTTGGCTTTTTAAAAAAAGTTCAATTATTTTTTCCCAATTAACAAACATTTATTTTCTCTTCCCTTCTATTCCCTCTTTCCCCAGTTGAAAAATAGAAAGAAAAAAACCCTAAAATCCTTATAACAAGTGTGCATTCAGTGGTTTGCCATTTCCTTCTCCAACTCATTTTACAGATAAGTGTCCCAATTTTCCCACATCCTCTCCAGCGTTTATTGTTTTCCTTTTCTGTCATATTAGCGAATGTGGTGAGTGTGAGGTGATACCTCTGAGTTGTTTTAATTTGCATTTCTCTTATCAGTAGTGACTTAGAGCATTTTTTCATATGACTAGCTACCTTTGATTTTTTTTTTTTGGTCTGAAAACTGCCTTTTCATCTCCTTTGACCGTTTATCAATCAGGGAATGAATCTCTTTTACATTGTAATCATTGGTAGGTATGCCTACCCTCGATTCCTCTCAGTTTCCCATAGTATAAGCACCATGAGAAAACATAACACAAAGTCTTCCATGTTTTATTCATCACAATACTAGACATAACTGCTTAATAAATGTATTTCAAATTAATATGAAGGTATTTGAATTGAATTTAAAGTAGGAGCTGGGAAACCTGTTGAAAAATTCTCTCAGAAAGCTTGAATGAAATCTGCTTGAAGGATTCTAGTAGAAAATGGGACTTCGCTAGACACAGTTCTAAGAAAAACAAGGTTTTCGTATGAGTAATTATCACAAATTGCTTTCACCTTTGACCTGACACATTTTTTTTGCTCCTATAAAACACTTTATATAAGTGTATGTATTCCTTCTGTGTTTGGTATGTCTCATTCCCCCACTAGAATGAAAGCTGCATGAGAATGGGAACTGTATCTTACCTAACTCTGCATCTTCCCCAAGGCTGCAATAAATATTGAATAAGTGAATTTAAAGATGCAGGGTAGCAGTTGAAAACTTTTCACTAAAATGTGGCTCAACTGATGAAGAATAAAAATGTCATCTAAAAAGAATAAATCTAATTATAAATAAAGAATAAGAATGTAATTTAAAACATTCAGTTCATTATGTCCTCCATATAATGTGTGTATATTTTCTTTGCCTTTAGGAAATGAACAAATGAAAATAGAAAATTTTGAAGCAGCAGTCTCTTTTTATGGAAAAGCAATTGAATTAAATCCAGCCAATGCAGTGTATTTTTGCAACAGGTACTTACTTCGTCACCTGAAATTGGGGCAGGAAGAGCCATGTGTATTGCACTCTGGTTAAAACAGTGAACTTTGTTGTGAACCCAAAAGACTAAAAATAATTATAATACTTTAAGTTACAAAATTCTTTCACTTATATCTCATTTGAGCCTCATAACTCAATGATGAGATAAGTCATGTTAAGTTACAGAAGAAGAAAATGAAAACTCTCCTCCCAGAAGATAAAAGACTCAATTTGTTTTGACCTCTATCTCCATCACCTCACATTGTGCCAAGTACCTGGGACTAGTCCCGGAGTTATGTTGTCTTTTAGAATAATGTAGTAATATTGGCTCAACTGAGTGTTTTAAGGAAGATGATAGTAATTCTGTCATAGTTGATTGTGGGGGGGTCTAGTAATAAATTAAATTCTAAGTTTTAGTGTTTTGTAGAATTTTAGTACAAGAGTTCTTAACTTGTATGTATGTGTCCTGACCCTCTGTCATAGGTAGCCTGGTGACTCCTATGGGCCCCTCCTCAAAATCATATTTTTAAATATCATATTTAAATAAAGTACATAGAATTACAAAGGAAACCAGTTATATTGAAATACAGTTATCAAAATAGTAAAAGAAAAAGATCATGGACTCTTAAGTTAAGAACCCCTGTTTCAGAGGGTGGAACATAGTGTATTAGTAGCTTGGTAATTAGTGCTGTTACCAAATGCAGATAACAGTGACTCTCTCTTCGGGTTTACTTTGGGACTTTGAGCCCACTGTGAATGACAAATGGGACAAGACAGGGAGTTGGATGGGATGGGAGCTGATGTGGCAGGTACTGTCATTCATTGCTCATGTTCCCATACGGTCAGCTAGTTGAGGTCCTGGACATCAGGCAGGGACTGACTCTTCAGGCCTACTAGTCTCAGGCAGACAGAAGGGGCCAGGAATACTGGCTTGGGAGCCTGGGCACCCATGCAGATGTCATGCACATTCAGGAAGCCCAGCCAGATACACGACCTGGGCAAGAGGCCAGTATTAACCATAGGACAACAGCCCCAGCTCTAGAACTTGGGGCACAGTATAGACAACCAGCTGGCACAGTGGCTAGAGCTCTGGACTAGGATCCTGCCTCAGGCACTTATGAGCCATGGCTAAAGCCCTTAACCTCTCTCAGCCTCAGTTTCTTCAACTATAAAATGGTGATAATAATAGCACCTACCTCACTCAAATGAAATATAAAGTGCTTTCAAACTGAAACACTTCACAAATGCTGGCTATTATTGATAGTAAATTACGGGCTTTATAAATCATGGGCTCTCTATCTGTCTTTTTGCTAGAGTCTGAATTGACCTGAGCTTGTAGCTAGGGCCAGATTTTGTATCCAAATGAGAGGAACAGAGAGCAACTTCACACCTGTATATCCCAGAACTTCAGAAGTGGAAATTACCTGAGAGTTCATGAAACTAACCTGAACAAGAAGTCTTAGTGGAGATGGAGGATGGGACCTGGGGGTACGTTCTTCATCCAGAGGCAGTCCGCTCTGCTTGAGGAGAGTGTTGTTATCAAATGTTTTTTCTTTTGGCTTGACTTGGTACTAGTTCTGTCCTCCTGCTCCCTGCAGTTTTGGACATCTCTGATTCTTTACATCTCATGTTTCTCTTTTGGGCTATAGCCTTAAATGACACTAATTATTCAAATTTACAGTAACTCTTTAAAGCATATTCCTCACAACAACCTTGTGATGTTAGATAGTTCAAAGGTTATATCTTCGTTTCATAAATGAGGAAGTGTGGGACATACTCACTTTGTTGGTAAGTGTCTTAGCTGGATCTCTATAGTCTTCTAAGTTCCCTGATCTTTCCACTAGACCAGACTGTTTCTCTAGAGTGTAAACTTTCTGAGGGCAGGGACCATATATATTTAAATAAATCTGTTCATTGCTAGGTATGGGTGCTTAGTTAATGTTTCATGGATTTTTTTTTAACGTGGCAAAAGAAGTACTTGTGATTCAGAAATGTTGAGCTTGGTGCACTGAGTTACATCTTAGGGAAATAATAGTAACAATGATAACTGACTTTAACAAAGGTCTTTAAGGTTTGCAATACATACATAACCTTCCATGAGCCTTGTAATAACCTCGTGAGATAGGTAGCTGCTACAGGTGGTCTTCTCCCTGTTTTTACTAAGTATCCCTCTAGATTTAAGCATCTTGAGGGTAGGAACTGTTTCCATTTTTACCTTTGTTGCCCTAATATCTAGCTCCATGTCTGACTTAATAGTAGGTGCTTTATAAATGTTTGTTGAATTAAATTGATTTGATGAAGAAACAGACTCCCAAAAGTACAATGGCTTTTAAATAAATATATATATATATATATATATAGTCAGTTATGTATTATGTAAATAACCCAGTCCAGCTCTGCAATAGGAGAATCCTGGTCATTTGGTCATTTGCAGAAGTGAGTGGATATATAGATAGTTGGTTTTATAGGTAATTGAGTTTTTTTTTTCTTGACTTTCAACCTGCCTTTGTCAGAGAGTGAACTTTTTCACTTATGTCCTTCTCAGAGCTGCTGCCTACAGCAAACTTGGGAATTATGCAGGTGCTGTGAGAGACTGTGAAAGAGCCATTGGCATAGACCCCTGCTACAGCAAAGCCTATGGCAGAATGGGGTAGGTACTGGAAACATTGAAGATCTCTTTTCTCCCTGAGGATGAGAACAAGAGTTTTAACCTTGGTTGAAGGACCACTAACAGCTTATAGAGTGGCTTTTACAGACTAAACAAGTTCAAAAGCTTTGGCACCATTACCTCATTTATTCCCAGTTTTGAATTTCAAAACCTTGGAGATAACCCCCTTGAAAAGATCCAGTGCCTGGAAACAGCTTTTGGAAAGATTATTTAACCCACAGGGGTAGAATAAAACTTAAATTTGTCTGAGGTTTCAAATTAGAAATAGCTAAGGCCTCCATGGGACTTTTCTCTCCATTATTATACCCCTTGATTCCCTGCACAGCTCAGTTTAGCCATGCAAATACAGCAGAAGATTCCAAATTGGAAGAGACCACTGAGATCATCTAGTCTGAGCCACTCATTCTACTGATGGAGAAACTCAAACCCGCTTATGTCTAATTACTCACTCAAGATCCCAGACCGACAGAGCCAAGTTCTGAGCCAGGTCTCCTGGTCACTTCTCATTGCTTTAGACCAGGTATGGAGAGCCTGGGGCTTCAAGGTCACATGTGGCCCTCTAGGTCCTCAAGTGTGGCCCTTTGACTGAATCCAAACTTCACAGAACAAATCCCCTTAATAAAAGGATTTGTTCTGTAAAACTTGGACTGAGTCAAAGTCCATACCCAAGGACCTAGAAGGCCACATGTGGCCTCAAGGCCACAAGTTCCCTACCCCTGCTTTAAGACTGTACTGTTGGGGGCCATCTCCAGTCATTCACAGGACCCAGATGGGTCTGGAGGAGAGAGTGAGGCTGGTGACCTTGCACAGCCCTCCCTCATGTAAATCCGATTCACTTGTAAGTTATGGCATCATCTTCCTGATGTCATGGTCTTCTTCGAGAATGAAGGGCAAACAACAGCAGCAAGACTATACTGTCTCCCAAGTAACTTGATGCTAGGACCAGAGTCAGCAGCCTTTGAAAAGTGTTGTGTCAGACTTCCTTTTCAGGACTTGGAACATGACAGTGATGACATCTGATTTTCTCTGTAGTAGGGACTGGAAGGAGTGATCACATTGCCTGTTCAACTTTGCCAGCAAGAATTGGAGTGTTGCAGTAGCCATCTCCCTTTGTGTCACTAAATATTGATACAAAATCATCCATACATGGAGGTCTCCCAACTCCATCCCCCCCAGTCTTATATTATAGAACAATTATTTGATTTGGTCAAAGATAAAAATATTTTCTAATAATGTACTGCCCCTCACACAGAGAGATAGTAGAATATGTCATTAATAGGACATGGACCTTCAGTGATAGTGCTGGATTTGCATTTTGTATCTCATTTGCATGGCCAGGCTCCCTTGTAATTAATGTTACCCGTATGTGAATGACTGAAGTTTGGGGATGTCATCACTAGCGATGGAACTAATTGGCTCATACAAGAATAAAGTACACAACTTAGGTTTTATCACAACCCGTTTCTTATTAACATTTATTTATTTTTCGTTTAGTTCAGTTTTTTTTTTTTTAATTTTGAATTCCAAATTTTTTCCCTCCTTCGGCCATTGAGAAGGCAGGCAGTATATCAGTTATACATATGAAATCATGTAAAACATATTTCCATATTAGCCATGGTTGAAAAAAAACAAGAAAAAGAAAGTAAAAAAAAATTATACTTCAGTTTGCACTCAGAGTTCATAATTTCTTTCTCTGGAGGTAGATAACATTTTTCATCATGAGTCCTTTGAAATTGTCTCAGATAATTATATTGATCATATAAGTCTTTCATGGTTGGTCATCGTTATAATATTGCTGTTACTGTGTTCTCCTGGTTCTGCTTACTTCACTTTGAAGTTTCAAGTTCACTTGAAAAATCCAAGTTTTTCTGAAACCATCCTGCTCTTCATTTCTTATAGCATAGTAGTATTTTTTCACAGTCATATACCACACCTTGCTCAGCTTTCCCCAATTGATGGGTATTACCTCCATTTCTGTCAGCACTTTTTTCTAACTCATTCCCTGAAATACAGGGTCTGGCTGAGCCAGTGTAGATGGGTTCCTTTAGGAGGTTGTCTCACCAGTTAAGTTGGCTTCTAAAATAACATTCTTGGAAGTTATCTAGATCTCTGTATGTGGAGACTGACAGGTAGAATTTTAACACCTAATGAGATAAGAAGTACCTCTATTACATGAGTTGTTCAAATATGATCAAATCCCTGTTTCCTGCTCCACCCCACCCCTCTCCCAACCAATGAAGTGTCCCCCCGGTCACCCTTACCCCAAAAGGGGAATGACTGAACAAGTTGTGGTATATGATTTTGATGGAATATTATTGTGCTTGGAGGCAGCTAGGTGGTGCAGTGAATAGGGCACTAGCCCTGGAGTCAGGAGGACCTGAGTTCAAATGCAACCTCAGACACTTACTATGTTTCCCCGATAATAAGACCTATCCCGAAAATAAGCCCTCCCCTTACTGTGTAAGATTCCTCTAAAATAAGCCCTCCCCCGAAAATAAGCCCTATTGAGATTGCTACTGTAGTGAAGGTGATCCCCTGCGCTACACGCTACATTACGGTGCCCTCTGTATGCACCGTCCGTCCCCCCCCCTCCCCGGTGAAACGCATGCCGCGCTCTGAGCTGCATCCAACCAGAGCTGCAGCAGTGAGCGCGTCATCCTATTCTTCCCCAGTGATTTGCTTATTGAATAAAGGTACATTTTTTTGTTCACATTTACCTGTTTATTTAAATTGCTGTCAATGTTCATTAAAATAAGCCCTCCCCTGAAAATAAGCCCTCTGGTGTTTTTCTGTCCAAAAAAATAATAAGACATTGTCTTATTATCGGGGAAACACGGTAGCACCAAAAAACTAGCTGTGTGACCTTGGGCAAGTCACTTAACCCCAATTGCCCTCCAAAAAAAAGAATATTATTGTGCTGTAAGAAATGATAAACAGGATGACTTCAGAAAAACCTGGGGAAGTTTACATGAACTGATACAAAGTGAAGTGAGCAGAACGGGGAGAACATTGTATACAGTAATAGCAATATTGTATTAAATGAGTGACTTAGATCTTCTCAGCAATACAAAGTTCTAATTCAGTCACAAAGGATTCATGGCGAAATTTGCTGTCTGCCTCTAGAGAAAGAACTGATGGAGTCTGAATGCAGATAGAAGCTTTTTTTTTGTTCTGTGTTTTCTTTTATAACATGAATAATATGAAAATGTTTGCATGATTGCACATGTATAACCTCTATCAAATTGTTTGCCTTCTTGATGAGGGGTTTGGGAAGGGAGGGAAGGAAAGATTTTGGAACTCAAAATTTTTAAAAATGAATTTTAAAAATTAATTACATGTAATTAAAAAAACATAAAAGAAAAAGATAATGGGTGAATTGTGAAAGGCTGAAGGTTAACTTCTATCAGAACTCTGGGGGGTCTGGGAGGTGTGGGCCTTATTAAAACTCTTTGCTTTCTTTCTTCCGTCTGTCCAGCTTAGCACTTTCAAGTTTAAACAAGCACGCAGAGGCTGTAGTCTACTATAAGAAGGCCCTGGAATTGGACCCAGACAATGATACATACAAATCAAACCTCAAGATAGCTGAACAGAAAATGAAAGAAACACCAAGCCCTGTAAGTTCCTGAACTTATTGTCTGCTTCTGTGTGATAAGGAGGCTTCAGTGGGCTGTATGTACTTGAGTGTGGGAAGGGAGGACTTCTTTAATTTGTCTTAGATTGAAGGGACTAGTGAGTGCAGCTCACACCTCACGGGCCCTGTTCATCTGAAAACAGAGAAACATAAATAACAGTAGACTTTTCCAGGTGTGGGCTCCTTCTTCATCTGTAGCCTTTGGAGGCAGCTTGTTGCTCCACTTTGTCCTGACTATTTGTTGAGCTTTTCACAGAATCAGTAAAATCTCCTGAGATGGAAGGATAAGGTCTAACCTCCACTAAAGCAAATCTATACCATACCCAACAAGGGTCCATCATGCCTCTGTGTGGATACCCTCAGTGGCAGAGAGCTTATTACCTGTCAGGGTATCATATTCCATTTTGAAGTAGCTTATTATATTCCCTTTATGTTGAGTTGATTATACCCATTGCACTTTAGGGCCAAACAGAACCAGTCTAATACCTTAGTCCTTATAATATTGAACAATGGCAACCATCTCTCTCCATTTGGTGTTATCTACTCCAGGCTAAATAGCCCTAGTTTCTCAACAGTTCCTTATATAATAAGATTTCATTTTCTCCTGATCACCCTCCTCTGATGGTGCCCCAACGTCCCTCTTAGAATGTGGTGTCTAGACTTGAATGCAGTCTCTTGAGGGTCCCATGTAGTGGGATAAGGACCTCTCTCATTCTGTCTTTTGTGCCTCTTGATGCCACCTAATATTAGATTACATTGGGGTTTAGTGTTGCTCCATCAGGCTGTTTGTAGAATGAAATCCCATTTTTAAAAGCTACCTGCCTGAATTTTTTTTGCTTGTGGAGCAGTTCAGTGACATATGTGAGCTATTTACCCATTGCCAAATGCCACCTAATAAAGTCTGTTTCTGGTCTTTGCAGACAGGAGGCACTGGAAGCTTTGACCTGGCTGGCTTGCTGAATAACCCAGGCTTCATGAGTATGGTAATGACCTCATTCCTCCACCCCCACCCCCTAACATATGTTTATCTAAACCATAGATGGGGGAGTTTGCACATTTCATTACTTTATATGTTATAAACAAAAAACCCTCACATCTCCATATTGATAAGCTAGATTTAAGCTTACTTAATTGTCATGGATTTAACTACTGGCTGGCACTTTTTCCTTCTCTCATTATGGATTAAAAATAAAATGCTACTATTTAACCTAGAGATTTATAATGGATGGTCAAGATAGTTAGGGATCTTTCTAACCATCAAACTATCTTCTTTAATAGGCATCAAACCTCATGAATAATCCTCAAGTACAGCAACTGTAAGTAATACTCTCTCTTGCCTTTTTTTTTAATCTTTTAATAATTTTTTAAGATCTTAAAGCTGGATGTGATTTGGGTAAGTGTGACAGTTGACATGTAGTCTTATTATAGGAGAAGGTGGGAGAAATGGGTATAATGAAAAACTTGCTGAATCCACAGGGAGTCTGCCAAACTCCAGCAGGGAACCACTTGAACTAGGGAAAGCAAAGCATCCAAAAGGGATTAATCTTAATTCTTTACCAAGTTTCTTGTAACGGTCTGTCCTGCCAAGGACCTGGAATCAGAGGAACCAGAGTTGGCCTGTTTGTGAGTAATAAATCTTCTCCTTGCAGCATGTCTGGGATGATATCAGGTGGCCACAACCCTTTGGGAGCTACTGGAGCCAGCCCTTCTCCAAATGACCTCGCCAGCCTCATCCAGGCGTAAGTTGATTTGCCTTTGTTAGGGGAGGAGGATGAAGCAGAATTCTTAAAAATGGAAAAAAAATCACTGTATGTGAGACCTGTGGTCCTCTTGTCTAGTCCTGCTCCCACTCCCCCAAAGACTTGTTAGCATCAGTCTAGGCTTTTGCAGTAGATCCCACCATCCTGCATCATACTGCCACCATCTTTGGTAGTAACGTGCCCTCACACTGCTCTTCCCTAGTAGATGTGATAAGCTCCAGCTGTAGCTCCTATCATCTCAGAACCCTTCAGTAGTTTCTTACTATATACTGACTAGGGCTTAGACTTCTTTATTTAGTCTGGTGTTTGAGGGTCCCTCACCATCCACTCTTCTTTTCACAGGCTACCAAGCTTAGCCAAACCAAACTACTTAGTCTCCTATAGATGCCTTGTGCATTGCTCATTCCATTAAGTCAGCTTCTGTGACTTAATCGCTGCCCCAAATGCTCTCTTACTTCAGCACATTGGATCCCCACCTATCTTTTGAAGCACACCTCATATGCCACCTATAGGAAGCCTCTCTGATTGTCTCTTCCCTTCACTGGGACTTACATAGGCTGCTGCTCATGCTTCTTTTATGCACTGATGCATTATGTTGTACATTTCTTTATCTGTAGCATAAATTAGTTCAAAATTCCAATGGCAAGGAAATCTGTTATTCAAATTTTTGGGATAGGGAAATATACTGAGATAACTATAATACAAATTAGAAGATAGAAAAGATTTTTCTTTGAGTTGACTTAGGAAAATTTTTGCCCTTGGCTCAGGACCTTCTTTATCATACTCTATAAGGAAAGTGTTTTCTCTTTATCTCTCTGTCTTTCTGTCTTTGCTTTTGTCTCTGTCTCTCTTTAGTGGGGTCTCTGGATCAATAAAGTTTGGCATTCTACTGTACTGTGATTATGGTCTTAAACCCCAAGAAGATATACATTGCTGTCATACATAAATGTCCTGGCTCTAATACCTCCCTTCTTGTTGACCTTACTTCTTAGCACTTAGACCCCACTCCCTATATACTGCAAGTATATTTTCCCCCAGGGAAATGGAAATTCATATTCACAAGAGGAAAGAGATAACCAGAGTTGCTTTTAGCTTACCAAAGGGACTTAAAGCATTCTCCCTAGGATGGACTATGTGGCCCACGAGCTTCCTGAAACTATTCTGATGAGTTAGTTCCCTCTGTCCTCCCCGACCCCTCTCCAGTTTTCCCTTATGCCTCTGAGAGTCTTATTTCCATTTGATCATAAATGAGAGTAGTGACCATCTGTCTCCCCCCAAAGACTCTTTTGCCAGTTTGGAATTGACTTGGTCAGGGACTTTAAACAAAGTTTTTTTGTCTATTTGTCATCTCAGACTCATGCTCAGGAAATCAGCAAGCCTCTTCAGTAGTGGGTATCTGGTACTTCAGCCATATTTACACATTTTCAAGTAGCTGCCATGTGCATCGTTATAGGGAGGACAGTACCACATGCCCTAGGACATGTGACATATAGTACATAATAAGAGAGAACATAAGACAACCCCCTTCCCACCTTTGTCACGGAACATAAGTGCATAAGAGAGGCACACAGTGCTACATGATGTGCAAGGAAGGAAAGTGGTGATTGGAGCAGTTGAGGGAGACTTGAGGATGGGGAGAGGTGACATCTGAGCTGATTCTAGTTAGGACTTAATAGAGATAGTGTTGAAAGCATTCTAAGTGACTAGAATGGTGTGAGAAAAAGCATAAACATAGGACAAGTGGAAGATGGTGGGGAGTCCACTTTGGCTAGAGCTTAGGGTACATGATTTTGGAGTGTTCCAGGACAAATATAAAAATGTTAGTGGTGTGATTGTGGAGGGTTTTGAATGTCAATGCTTTATTTGATAAACAGGAGATAAACTGGAATCAGGGGTAGTATACAGGAGACAAGGTATTACAGTTCAGACTTGCAGTGTCCTAGGCATGCCAGTGTAATTTTTGAGGGAATAGTTGGGACTTAGTAACTCAGAGCATCATCTGAAAATGTTGGGTCCCAGTGGTTACTTGGGAACCACTCACTATATTTTAGAATTATAGGCAGAGAAAAAGAGGAAAGCCAGGAATATCATGCCATACTTCTTAGATTCCGGGAAAGCAGATTTCAAAAGAATTAGAGAAAGGGTAGGTGGGACCCTATGGACTAAAGTTCTGCTGGAGAAGTCAGCTCAGGAGGAATGGAAAGAGATCGACCATGCAATTCTGAAGACACAAAGAGAAACTATTTCAATGAAGAGAAAAAGGATATATTATCTATCTAGAGAACACTGGATGCACAGGGAATTCACCAACCAACTTGGGATTTTCAAAGCAGTGTGGTGTGCAGACAGTGAGCGCAAAGGGGAGGGGTCAAGGAAGATGTCTACCCAAGTGTATCATGGTCCTTATAGTAGGTGTGAGCAGTGCTAATGCTCTGAGCGAGTTGAGGCTGATGAGGAATGCCAGAAGCAGCAAGGGGGGGGGGGGGGGCGGAGAAGCAAAAAGGAGGGAAGTGCTTGGCACTCAGAGGAGATGGGACAGTAGTGACTGATAATGAAGACAAGACAGGGCTGCTCAACTCTTTATTTTGTTTCTGCTTTTTCTGACGAGGATTATCTTTGCATGGAAAGGAATAGAACACACATGGTTAATAGAGAGTTGATACCCATCATAAGGATATTCAGCTGCCCTTGAGGAGTGATGATTTCAAGTCACATATTCCAAATTGACTTCATTCTGGGGAATTGAAAGAGCTGGTAATTACCAACCTGCTGTCCATGATGCTGCAGGACTGGACAAATACTGTCCTAATTTTCAAAAGGGAGAAAAGAATGGCACCTGGAAATTGCAGGCCGGTGAATTTGACTTCACTTCCTGGCAAACACCTTAGTAAAGAGATAGTTAATGAACACCTAGAAAAGAAAATGGTGGTGAGAGTCATCTTGGCTTCAGTAGGGAGGGATCAGGGAAATGCTGTAAATAGAATATATCTAGATTTTAGCAAAACATTTGGCATTGTCTGTCCTGCTGTGCTTCTGGAAAAGGTGGAGAGGTGTAGGCTAGACAATAGTATGCTGGATGAATTAAAAACTGGAGTGGTCGGACCTAATGAGACCGAGTAATGGTTCAAGTCAACTTGAATGGAGGTCTTCAGGGGAGTTTCCCAGGGCCTGATGCATCAGTGATTTAGATGGTATGCTCCTCAGATTATTTATAGATGATCCAAAATTTGAAGGGAAAACTAGCACTTTGAATGACTGTCAGAATTCAGAAAGATCTTGACAGGCTAGAGCAAACCCAGTAAGTTGAAATTTAACAGGGGTAAATGTACGGTTTTCCATTTTGGTTCAAAATATCAACTTTACAAGTACGAGATGGATGGGTCATGATTAGATAGCAGGCAAAAAAAATCTGGGGGTTTTAGTGGCCTTTAAGCTCAATAGGAGTTGTTTGTGTGCTGATGGTACCCAAGAAAACTAAGGTCATCTTAGACTGCATTAAAAGAGGCATAATAGCCAGGAAGGAATGAGGAAGTGTCCTGGCCACCCAGCTCCAGAGCACTGAGTTTGGTTCTGGGCATCTTGTTTTAGGGAGGATGCTGATAAACTGAAATATGGCCAGAGGAAGGCAACAGATGTTAAGGGGACTTGTGTTCAAGTTCTTAGAGGCTCCATTGAAGGACCTAGGGTTGTTCTGCCTAGAGAAGGAGAGGGAGGGGATGTGAACCATGGTAGTTGTTTGCAGATATTTGAAGGTTGGTTCTGGAAGAGGGATTGGCCCCAGAAAGCAGAACTATGAATTGCATAGAAGTTTCAGAGCACTGAATTTAGGCTTAATGTTTATGTTAGGAAAAACTTTCTAAGAATTCGAGGCATTCAGCAGAATGAGCAGAGGACTCGGTGTCTCCTGCTCAGCTGAGCTCTTCAAGCAAAGTCTGGATGACCACATGTCAGGCTTATTGTGGAAAGGTCTCCTTCAGGTAGAGAGATTGGATTAGGAGGTCAATAAGCTCCCCTCCAACTCTGACATTCTGTGATTCCATATCATGGCCAAAGAGCACAAGGGTTTTGAGCAGGGTCAGAAACAGCAGGTGACACCAGACCCCAAGTTTGAGTCTCAGAACTTAGATATCCAGCCTCCCGCTCTCCTTTTTTTCCTTTTGGACTGTAAGCTTTTCTTATTCTTTCATCTCCTTTCTGACTGAGTTGGTTTTCGCTTATTCTAATTGCAAGTGTTTGGTTTTGTTCTTCAGAGGCCAACAGTTTGCTCAGCAGATGCAGCAACAAAATCCAGAGTTGATAGAACAGCTCAGAAGCCAGATTAGGAGTCGGACCCCCAGTGCCAGCAATGATGACCAGCAGGAATGAACAGTGAAGGTACACATGTGGGGCCTGAGTAGTGCTGGAGAGTGTGCTTACCTGAATCAGAGCAGTTGGATCTGAATCCCCACCTTGGCCCTGTGTGACCATCACATAGAATCTCAGAGTCTGGGAGGGAGATCTGTGAGCTTGTTGTCTAATTCAGTCTTCCATCTGATGCAGAAAATCCCCCTTTAATATCTCACAAGTAGTTTCCATCTCCTTCCTTAAGATGAGGCAGCCAATAACATTTTGAATGGCTCTCATTGTTCATTGTCTCATTGTGATAATTTACATTTACCAGTTGTCAGTGGTTTTTAAATGGGGCTGTTCTCACAGTAGTCATAGGAGTGTTATAAATGTTGTTATCCCAATTTACTGGGGAGGAAAGTGGCACCCAGAGAGCTCAGGTGACTGGTCCACAGTCACCTGACTGAAAACAGTAGCAAACTTAACAAGCTGTAAAGTTTATAAATACTTTGAAGTTGACTTCTCATAGATCCCTAAATCCTCAGAACAAGCCTGTGAAGCAGATAACACAGCACAAATATTTTGATGCACATGAGGAAACAGTGTAAGAGATTATATAAGAGGCAGCTTGGGTGTCTCAGTCTGTTTCCTTATCTGTAAAATGGAAATAATGAAATAATAGAACATTCCTCCCTCGATTGTTGACAGGATTAAATCAGATGGCAGAACAGGGACCTTGCAAACCTGAAAGTGCTGTCCATATACGTGCTAGTGACTATTATGAGTGACTTGCTCTAGTCCCCGCTTTTATGGTTTGCTGCGGGATCGGAACCAAAGGCCGAGGGTGGTGCTCTGACCTGCTGTGCCGGCTCAGCAGTGGCAGAGCTGGGACACAGCCTCCAGCCTTCAGATTTCAGGCACAGGATTCTTTCCTTTACAACGTGATATCTTTCACTGTGAACACTTTCATTGTTCACATTTATATGTCCCCAATGGCTGCAAAGTACTTACCTCACAATTTCTAAATGAGGAAATTAGTGCAAGTGTTGTTATCCTCATGAGAAAACTGAGGCTCTGATAATGTAAGCCGCTTGGCCCATTGTCCCAGAACTAGTGGGATTTGGTTCCAGTCTGGCTTTAAACCCAGACCTCTTTCTGCCATGTCACATCGCTGTTCTCTTTTCTTTGGCCTGCTGTCTCTGCCCATGGTCACTTAGCTTCATGTCCTCAAATTTCCTCATGTGAGACAAGGATCATACCTGCAGAGCCGCCTGTCTCACAGACATGGATACTCCATCAACCCAGGATGCAACTACTCCATGAGTTACTTTTTTGGGTTAAAAAAGAAATTTCATCACTTGTTGGCTCACCCTCTGGTGAGGAAGCTCTCTCTAAATAGCTAAGTGTGTCCTCAACAGCAGAAATAGAGCTGGTTAACTTCAGTGGCAGTTTTCAAGAGCCTAGAGTCCCTCTGTATCACAGAGAGCCTTTAGATAGGGGCTCCTAGGCCTAGTGAAAGGAGAACTGCTGTAATGTACATGAATGTAGCTTGAGTTCTTTAGGATGAAGCCATCATATATATGCAGGGTTTAGATCAGTGCCTGCCTAGATTTGCAATAGCAGGTGATTCGTCATAGCATGTCCCTGTCTGGCATCTTTTCTTAAAGGTGTCTAGCGAATTTTGGGGATATTGTTTGTGATGAATTTTTCCCACTATTGGATAGTACCAGATCCTCATCATAATTACCTATGCTTAAATTAAAGAGAAAAAAAAATCTGTACAAGTAAAGGATTTAGGAATTAGACTGGGGTTCTCCATGAGCTAACTCTAAAGTCCAGTATGATTCAGCACTATGGCAGCCAAAAAAATTAGTTCAAATGCAGGCTGCATTAGCTCACGGTTTGTGTTTAAAACAAGGGAGGTGTGTTAGCTCCTCTAAGTCAGGGGTGAGGGCTACATGTGACCTCCTGGCAGCAGGTTTCCCACTGGTGCCCAAAGCTTCTACCTTGCAAACAATATGTAGAATCTTTAGGGTATGAAAGAACATTTTATATGGAAATGACTTGAAGAAATTAGAAATGTTGAGCTTGAATAAAGGAAGACTCCCAGAGGCATAGGGGGTTTTGAATATTTATTTATTTATTTATTTATTTTTAAAAGCAGTTGGGGTTAAGTAACTTGCTGAAGGTTACACAGCCAGTTATTTTTGTGTGGGTGCCGAGGGTTTTGAATATTTAAAAGAAAAGATGGGTTAGGCTTGTTTTGATTGACTCTAGAAGGCAGAACCAGGACAAATGATCAGAGTTAAAGGAAGGCAGATTCCATGCCAATATAAAGAATTTCCTAAGAAAATTAGATCCATCCGTTCACAGAACAGGCTTTCTCTGGAGGTAATGAAGCTTTGCGTTATTGGGGATGATCATGAAAGGTGGGGTGACCACTTTCCTTTTTGAGCCCCAGGTTTCCTTTTTTTTTTTAAATGGGGCTAATGATCCCTAAGAGACAATATTTTGTGGTAAAATGGGACTGGACTCGATTCTGAAATCCTGGATTAGTTACAAGTCTACCACCTCTAGTGTGCCTTGGACAAGTTACTTCTCAGCCTCAGGAGACTCTGCAAAACTGGAATGTTCATATCTACCTCACAAGGTGGTTGTTAGATTCAGTTGGGATAATGGATCTAAAATTGATTCGTTAACTCTAAAGTGCTATATGTTAGCTGTGTTGTTAGCTGTTTGAGTGGAAAGTGGTTGTCTCTTTCTTTACGTAAGGGTTCTCCTAGGTGATCCCTGGGGTTCCTCCCTACTCTGAGGTTCTGTCATTCAGAATATAGTTTTACTTTGAGGGTTGGGTGGTATTTCTCGTTCCTAGGCCCATTCCCAGTGCTTTGCATAGTAGGCCCTTAATGAAGACTTGGTGGAGGGGGTTAGATTGTTATGGTTTTCATTGGATTTATGTTCTCTTAACAGCAGCACCATTGAGAATTGAGTCCTTCGATGTACAGACTGGAAGCCATGTGTTCTGCCATTTCTCCAGTTGGAATTTCCACGAGAGAAAAAGAAAAAAAATTATTGGACCTGCATGTTAAGATGGATTCTTATTTTCCTTTTTTTTCCCTCTCCTTCTTCCCTCCGTTACCCAGACTCTATTTTTTTCCCGAAAAAGAGCCAGCAAGCTGTAAACACAAACCAGCATCCACCCTCTTTCTAGCTCTCAGAGAGTCAGTTACTGAAGTATTTTCTACAGTGGGGCCTGTGGGTGGTTCTCAGCCCCATTTACGAGATGAGATGTTTCAAGTTTTCTGTTAAGAAGCCTCCGCCATCTTGTGTTTGTGGGCCACACACACTGGCTTCCTGGGGCTTTGAGGATTGTGTTCATCTCCTCTTTATTTTTTTTAAGGAGGAAAAAAGTATTTTCTTTCATGATTAGAAGTCAGTTTCTAAACACAAACATCCTCTCAGGTTGCCTGGTGTTCCCAGCCTCCTCCAGCTGAGTGTCCTACTCTATAATGCTCACTGCCATTTACAGTCTGGGGCGTAAAGATGTCGTCAGTGCAGTTTGGATTGTCTGTATGCATGGGAAGAAGTTCAGTTGTGGATGTGGATAGAAGCTTGTGTTACATCTGAACCTTTTGGGAGGAGGGGGCAGTCTTATTGGGGTGCGTAAGACCAGTTTCTGTGACTTTCTTCAAATTGAGCATTTTGATAGGAACTTGTTTTTTTCCTCAGATCTTTTTTGCCAGTAATCTCACAAACATCTACTCACAATCATGATCTGTATCTGGTGCCCGCTTGTTTCTCATTCACCAGGTGAAGAGACTTGAGCTTCATGCATCAGTCTTACCACCTTTCCATTGCTTATGTCACAGTCCCTTTGCACACAGGTGACAGCGGGCACTTGGGTTTCTACTGGAGAGGAATATCTGCAAACTTTCTCCCTTACTGTGCAAGGAGGGTGGGACTGATAAAGGACAACAGATCCAGCAACCTACACTGGTCAGCTGCTGGACTCATGAGGGCGGCAGACAGCAATGTTTTATCGGAGCTGGCAGGGAGGCGAGGCTGCATTTGCCCAGGTAGCAATGGAATTAGCTGCCACACAGCAGTGGTTTGGATACCTCACTGAAAATCCTGGAGGCCTCCAATCATCATGATCAGATAGAGTTTGGTAAAGGCGTGAGGGGGGAGAAGAGAAGACAAGAAGGAGAGCTAGTTCTACGAGTCTTCTGAAGAAACTTCTGAGCGGAGCAAGTTGGCAGTGTCTCAGTCTTGTATCAGATAATTGAATGGAAGGCTCCATAGTTAGAAAGGGCAGCTGTACCCCTGTTGCTTTCAGGGAGCCTCTTGGGGAGATAGATGAGCTTTGAGTGTTCTAGATGACTAGCAGGAAACAAAATGGCGATCACCTGTAATCCATCATCACCCACAATGTTTTTAACTCTTCAGTTTTAACTGTGGTGAAGAATGTAACGTGTGGGGAATAAATAAACATTGTGACCTTTTTATTTGTCCTCACTTTAGTCCCTTTGTCCTCACTCCCAAGCGCCTTAGGAGACCGTCAATCCAGAAGGCTGGGCACAAGGTGTCTGTTTGGTTTGGATTCCCTGTGCAGAGCTGGCAACCTTTAGGAGTGTGCCTGTGGCCTGGCAGAGAAATGAAAGCCCAAGCAGCTGTTTGCTTTGCCCACCATAGGGTCAGAGCACACACCAAGTGTAGAGCGGTCAAACAAAGGAACCATGAGAATACCTCCCAGGAGTCTTCAGGAGGGCTGTCCTCCGGAGCACTCACAAAATGAATCATCACTCGCATTTCTTAAAATACCCTGAGACTGGCAAAGTATTCTCCACACCACAGCCCTGTGAACTAGGAGGAAATGTGAAAACCAGTTCAGAAAGTGCCACAGCCTTGGCCACACCAGGAATTAGTGTCAGAGCTGGGATCTGAGCCCATAATACTCCGACTGCAAGTCCCCTTATGTTTTCACTACAAGTCTGCCTCGGCACCCAGCTGGAAGATGGGTTAATGTTATGCAGTGACTCTAGGGTTGTTTTTGTTTTTTAAGTGGGAGCAGACCCTTGGACTCTATTGAGAACAGTACATGACCTCACACCTTGTTCTTATAGCTAGTCAGCCTTAGGCTTCAGCATGACCTGAAGTGGTTTGAAACAACCTTTGTTAGAAACTTGCTATTCATTTGGTCCAACCCTCCCAGGAGGAAGCCCACAGGCAAGATGGCTTTCCCAGCTTTACAGATAGCAGAACTCAGATCTGCTCCCAGGTTGTGTCTCACCGAAATACAATATTGGCCCCCTGTGGTATGCCACCTGTCACTACAGCACTGTGTTGACATGGGGTCAGTTTTCCTACTACGAGACAAACAGTTCACCTCTGCAGATGTCTTGCAGGGGGGTGGGCGCGGCCCTTATGAAGGAGGTGGTCTTGTAGAGTGGAAGGAGCCCCAGAACTTGAGTTGTGCTGCATGGTTTCTTGTCCCATTGCTGTCACTGGAGCCTGTGGCTCAGTGGTCTCATCTATGAGATGAGGGGGTTGTTGTAGATGGTCTCCAAGGGGATCTTTTAGCACCAATATTCTGAGTGTAGAGCGCAATGCCTTAAATTTGTGTCTTCTAACTGTTCAGGGAATTTTCACTAGAAAAAATGGTACATAGTAGAATAATCCCTGGGTTTGGGGTCCAGAGGCTCATGAGTCATTTCTTAGTACCAGCACTTAATTGGCAGTGGATGCCAAACCGTGGACAAATTTCAGGAACCAAGCTTAGTTTTCCAATATGTAAACTAGGAATAATGGTACTTGCTAGATTGAGACATCAATCATTTAACATTTATTAAATACCTGCTATGTGCCAAGCAGTTTGTTAAGCAATGAGGGTACAAAAGATAGTCTTTCCAAGGAACTTAGACTCTAACAGGGGAGACAACATATAAACAAATAGAGAACAAGCCTTACACAGGATAAATAGAAAACAAATAGGCACTGGAGAGGGTGGAATTTTTATAGTTGGTACTTAAAGGAAGCCAGGGCAGTGTAATGGGAATGTAAATTTTTAAGATCTTCCCTGCCCCTAGGCTAAAGTGCACCTGGAGCCTGGGGT
>NW_027186356.1:16658-83802 GCF_028583685.1 Petaurus breviceps papuanus | reverse complement strand
GAAGCTGTTGTCCAGAGCCCCCCGGCTTTGAAACCCAGATGTTGTCTGGTATGGATGTAATGGTTGGACAGTTTGGAAATCTGTCTACTTGATCTGTTTCTGTCTGTATATTCTGAAGTTCAGGGTGCTGACATCTTTCCCCTGATCTAGGTAAACGATACATATTTGACTGATTAAAGTAAGCTTGTTAACCCATTTTGAGTTGCTTTCCTTTAACAGCAGATCTAAGAACATGTGTTGGCAAACACCCTAGGGATGCTGGGGTGCTTGCTGCTACAGGCAGTCAGTAGTCAGCAGAGAAGGAAGAATCTCCCAAGGGTGAAGTCAGGCCAGAGAAGATGTCTGGAGTCCAGAGTTGGAGCATTTGTTCAAGGAACTGCCAGGAGGCCACTGTGACTGGATCAAAGATTATGTGTCAGGGAGTAAGATAAGACTGGGAAGGTAGGAGAGAGCTAGGTTATGAAGGGCTTTGAATGCCAGGCAGAGCATTTTTTAATTTGCTGCTGAAGGTAATAGGGAGCCACCAGAATTTCCATAGTTGGCTCTGTGTTTGAGGAAAACCACTTTAGTGGCTGATGGAAGATACATTGGAGTGACAAGGTACTTGAGGCAGGCAGACCCACCTATTGTAATAATGCATGAGGTGATAGGGACCTGCACCAGAGCTGGGACAGCATCAAAGAAGAAAGGGGATATATTTGAAAGATGTTGCAAAGGTGAAATTGATAGGTTTTGGCAGCAGCTTAGATGCATAGGGTGAGACAGTGGGGAGTCCAGGGTGACTCCTTACTTGTAAGACTGAGGGACTGGGAGGATGGTGTTGCCCTCTACAGAAATAGGGAAGGGGGGAGGTGGGAAGGGTGTAGGGGGAAAGATAAGTGAGTTAAGTTTTAGACACTGAGTTTAAGGTGTCTACTGGGCATCTGGTTTGAGATTTCTGAAAGGCAGTTGGAGATGTGAGATTGGAAGTCAGCAGAGAGACTGGGACAGGAAAGTTAGTTTTGAGAATCATCAGCATAGAAATGGTCATTATAATTTGTATAATTATGACACTATATAAGTGTGATTCTCTTCCTTATAATATCCATTTGCTGAGGTTGAGGTAGCCCATGTTTGCTGTTATCTGCACTTGACAGGGAGAGGATGAGGCCCAGAGAGAAGAACAGAGCACCAACTTGGGACAAAAAGGTGGCAGGAGAGGATTAGGATCCAGGGACACTTGACTGAGTGGTGAGGAACCTCTCCTACCATTTGTCTATTGCATTAAAGCTCAAGTTAGCAGAGGAAGACCTTAGAGCCCAAATGATGTAGTAGCCAAATGACCTGCCTTTTAATTCACTCTTCCCTCGCAAAACAAGGAGCTGGCAAAAGCAGAGTTATTGCCAAAGGACCACTGGAACACATGAACTTTACTGATTTCAGGGTTTGTTTTGTTTTCTTTTGGGGGAGGGGTGTTGAACCAGTCCCCTGGGGTTTCATTGGCATAGGAAACTCCTAGTGAGAAGGTGATTTGCTTTACAACTTTAGTCTTAGAGAGTTGCTTCAGGGCACAGTGAGGTGGTTTCACTTAGCCTAGGTCATATACTGTAGGTGTTGGAGGCTGGATCCAAATTTAGCCTTGCTGACTTGGAGGCCCACCCTCTATGCACTAGGCCTTGCAGCTTCTCAGCATAATGCTATGACCAGGGGAAAAGTCTTAGAGAAAGCTATCCACATCAGGTGACAAATTTCAAAGATCTTTATGTTCACCCCTCCCCAGGACTAAGGGGGCTGGGAGTGAGACTGGGGTAGAGGGGTAGTGCAGAGAAGAGACAAGTTTAGGTCTTGGGTTACTTTCCAAAGTTGAACTTAATTTTAGATATAAAACTAGACAGATGATTGCTGAAAGAAGCTAGAACACATGAAAGACCAAAGTAAAAAGCATATTACCTTCTAATTTAAGAACCAAGTACTAATAATTATTTGTCTCCATGGGGGTGTATGTGGGAATGAGTCTTTTTAATAGAAATCTGAACAAATTGGCACTGGGCTGATTATTTAATTTTTCACAAATTTTAGTACCTTTGGTTTATCTTCCAGAAAACTCAGGTGTATCCTACATCTGTCTATATGCAGTATATATGCCTTTTCCTTATGGCATTTCATTGATTGAGGACAAATGGTATTCTTGTTTTAACAGTTAGGAAGAGGCCAATTCTTAGAAGGCTGAAAGTTCCCAGAAGGGTGTGGAGTAGGAATTTTAGTCCAGTTCCTCTCTCTGTAACAAAATATTCTGACTGGTGGTAAGATATAGACTCTAACACTTGTCCTTGAAAAGAAATGCCTTCTGACACCCCTATGCGCCCTCCCTTCTCTCTCCATGTCTGTTCTAGTCTTTCAGTAACCACTTTGCTCACTAAAGAAAAGTTAGTGTTGTGTCCCCATCTGGCTGCATTTCACCTTTTTCAGTTGTCATTCAGGTTTATGGAATACTGGAACTCGAAGGAATCTTAGACCATAGAATGTCAGAGCTGGAAAGGACATGAAACTGATTTGCTCAAAATCCCAGATTCAGTGCCAGATTTGGAACTATAGCCAGGTGTTCGCCTAAGGCGAATCCCCAAAAGGGGATTTCATAGCCTCTTCTGTCTCTCATTGTACTGATTAATATCTTAGGAAGCATTTTCTTTGGTGCAACCTAAGGAAATGTGCCACACTTCACTTTATTGCCAATGTCCTATTTTTCTTTCCTAATAGAGATAAAAAGCTAATGTGACTGCCTAGTTTATATTTATATAGTACTTTATATTTTAAAAGCACACTAGAGAGGCATTGTTCTATGGTGGAAAGAAGGTTGTATTTGGAATCAGCAAAGACCAAGGTTCAAACCCTATCTCTGATCTGATCTTTGGAACCAGAAGTTCCCAAATTGGGCTATACCGCCTCCTGGGGGGAGCTGCAATGATCTAGAGGGCAGTAGTAGCCTCTGGTGCAATTGGGGGTCACAGAATAAAAAAGAGGTGTTGGAAGCGTAAGGAAAGAAGAAAATTTAGAAAAATGGTTCATTCCTGTTTCATCTGTTTAACAGAGTTAAAGTCATAGTGCCTGCATTGTTTTCCAAATAAATACACAAAATGCAAGTTATAACCTATCAGTGGTCAAGTCCACAGACAGGTCTTAACAATCAAGTGTTGGTGGGGCAGCCAGGTGACTCAGCAAGTAAGAGCACCAGCTCCAGTGTCAGGATGACCTGGGGATTAAATCTAGGCTCAGATACTTAACACCACACCCAGAAATAACTCGAGTAACCTTGAGCAAGTTACTTAACCCCGATTGCTTAAAAAAAAAAAACCAAGCAAGTGTTAGCAGATGAGGGTATTGCACAACATGGTCAGAAAGTCCAGCATGCATCTGCAAGAATATGTGTGTGTAATGACTTGTTTATAATACAATACTATAGGGATTACATGACACAATGCTGTGTCATTAAAATTTCAATGCAGAAACAAAAGCACAAATTTACAATAAATTACTAAATTTAAGATGTATTGTTTAAAAATTTATTTTTTGAAATGATGCAAATTAAGGGTGGCTAGGTGGGTGCAGTAAGAGCACAATCAAGCGGTTCCAGCCTCAGATACTTAACACCCACACAAAAAAAACTGGCCATGTAACCTTGGGCAAGTTACTTAACCCCAATTGCTTTAAAAAAAAAAAAAGAAATGATGCAAATTTAAAAAACAAGCAAACAAACCAAAAAGCCATTAAAGGGTTAAAGATTTCCAGGGTGATGCTGAGTTAATTTTTTTTTAAATGGGACTGGGTAGGCCAAATAAGTTTGGGAACCTCTATAACCTTGGGAAGACACTTTGTCCCTGGGCCTCAGTTTTCTTATCTGTAAAATGCATCTATTTGTAGTACTTAAGAGAATTTGTTGTAGAAATCAAAGTATTTTAAAGACTTCATAAAGAAAGTACTCTAAATGTCAGCTGTAGTGAAAGTAGGTAAGTAAATTTTTCTTACAGTTGAGGAAGCTGAGCCTAACAGAGGTTGCCATTTGGCCAGTCATACAGCTCATAATTGGAATAGCCTCACTGGAACCCATTTCTTTGGACAATGTGCTTTTTATCTTATGATACAATGATGTACAATTAAATTCAAGATGTACTATTAAGCACTTACCATGTCCAGCTACTTTGCTTCAGTTGCAAAGACAAAAGGAAACTTTGCTTTCAGAGAGTTTACATTCTGGTGATATATAATGTGTACACAGATAATTAGATTAGAAAGATGGGTGTTAGGAAAGGCTCCTCGATTTAGAATTTTAAGGGACCATAGGGGTCATCTAGTCCAACTCTCATTTTATAGATGTGCCTGATTCCCAGAGGAAGTTACATGACTTGCAGAAGGAAGGTCCACCATAGCAGCAAGTAAAAGAGCTGGAATTTGAACCCACATACTCTTGAGCCCAAATTTAGATCTTTTCCAATCACATTTTGGGTTTCCCTCAGTATACCTTGACTCGTAGCCGTGCCCTCGCTTGGATTTCCTCCTAGGCACTTGCCTTCCCTTTCTCCACCTTGGAAACCTTCCGTGGCTACCTTATTCTGGACCAGTCATCCTCTAGGATCTTAGGTGGAACACATATCTACGTCTAGCAGGATCAATAACTAACATTGTTTTATAAAAGCTTTATTTTTTTTCTCATTAAATCTTTACAACAATCCTATGGGGGGGAGGCACTATCATTTCCATTTTAAGGATAAAGAACAGGTTCATACCTTATATAGGACCTGTGATTCAAAGTTAGCTAGGGATTCTAGATAGGGGGTGGGTGTGAGGGAACTCCAAATAAGAGATACCAATTACTTGTACAAAGGCAAATAGTGCTAGTTGCACTGCTCTTAAGTCAGTTTGACAGGCATGGAGAGTTTATCAAGGAGATGAAAATGACTGAGACTGGAAAAAAGGTAGCTGGGAACTAGATTGTAGAGGTTTAAATGCCAGGCTGAGAATTTTTCATTTCATCCTGGAGGCAGTACTGACCTTCATTTGTAAAGTGAAGGGATTGGCAAACAGGTGGCCTACCCATGCTGAATCCATGATGAGATTTTTGAGTGTGTTGGGGGTGGGGAGAGGTGTTTTGCATAATCTGATCTGTATTTTAGGTGTCTGAACCATTGAAAGACTGTACTAAGCCTTTAATTGTAAATTCACAGAATTTACAAGGTTTGCTTATAATGGAAGGCAAGTTTGGGCCGACTCAGAGCCCAGAATCCTCACCTCCTTTTCTTCTTGACTCTCTGAGTGGCCTCCTCCTCCTGAAGAAGAACCCTTAGTCTGAGTATGAAAGGAACCGAAGCACTGAAGATATCAAGACAGGAGCAGGAGTCAGAACTGAGTAGCTGTCAAAGTTTCTAAAGAGAAAACAGAGCTTCTGCTCCAGAGTCAATTTGCTTTCTTTGTTTGAAGGGAAGTGCGTAATACTTAATTACTGCTTCTGTCCCACCTGTGTTACAAATAGCCTATTTCTGAATGTTTCTGTCAAAGGTGTGCTGAGCGACAAGCTGGCAATTAGACGTGGATTTAGCATAAGTCGTGACTTCAGAAAAAGTAGGCAAGAAAATTTGGCCTGAAAGCGACTTTTCTGAAGCTAAGTCAACTGTGGAGAAGGATTTGTTTCCCTAGTTGTTCCTGACCTTTCCCACCTTGGACACCAAACAGTGGTGGGCCAGCCTACCCTACCACCAGCAAGCACAAGATCCCTTTCCTTCTCTGTGTGCAGGATGATTTTTTCCCCTTTCAGCACAAAATATTCTAAAACAAAAAAAGTAATCTTGAAAAAAGATTAGGAGAAAAAACTGCATGTATTTTTTTTTCTCTCTTTCTGCAGACAAATATTCTAAAGACCAGCAAGATTTGGAACTGGTCAATGAAGTAATTTGAGGTTATTAATCTATTTTCTAGATGAGGAAGCTGACTTGTTTAAGGTCACACAGCTGGTAAGTGGGGAAGCTGAAACTCCAATCCAGGATGCTTCACTCCTCACCCCACTTCTGTGATAGGCTACTTAAAGGACTCTCAAGTGGAAGGGGGATTCTGCTTTTTATTATTCCCCTCAAATGACAGAACCAGGACCTTCACTATAAGCAAAAGCTTCTTAACACCTAGAGAACTACACACACACACACACACACACACACACACACATGGAATGAATGGACTGGCCAAAATAAGAATTCACATAGTTCTAACCCTTCAAGATTTATTAAGTGTCTCCCCTGTTGGGATTGACAATGCAAATTTTATTATCCCCATTCCATAGCTAAAGGAGCCTCCATGAGAGGAAATGAGTCACCTTGACTCACAGCAGATGGGTCAAAGCTGGGATCTGAACCCAGGTCTTTAGGTATCACATTCTTTTTTTCACCCCACCATGCTGTTAGTGACAGTTTCTAGCTAAACCTAAGTGATCCTCCATCACGGCAGAAATGCTTAGAGATTGCTGCATTGAGCAGCAGATTGGACTGGCTGGCCCCTAGGGTTCATTCCAACTTAGCTTTTGTAATGCACATTGATTCTCTAATTTGGTTTGATGGTTTGAAGGCCCAAAAGAAATTCACACCTTAGGCCACCAGATGGAGCACTTTAGCTTAGTGGTCAGCATTACTGTCGTAGAACTACCCAAGTCAATCCCTCAGAAAGCATTTATTAAATGCCTACTATGTGCCAGAAACTCTGTACTGTGTTTTGAGGATACAAAGGCAGAAATGAAACTACTTGTTCTCAAGGAGCTTGCATTCTATTAGGGTAGACGGTATGTACACATAAGTATATACAAAATAAACAAGGAGATTTGGGGTTGGGTAGGCTATAGAAGCTGGAAATCCCAAAGGGCCTCATATAAAAGGTGACATTTGAACTGAGCTTTGGAAGAAACTAGAGATGTGAGTGAATGAGTAAATCGGCTTTTAAAATATACGTATTTTATTTCATTATCTCAAAGTTACATTTTAAGAACATTTTAAATATTCATTTAAAAAATTTTTTTGAGTTCCAAATTCTCTCCCTCCCTCACATCCCTCCCCTACCTTTAGAGAAGGCAAGCAATATGACATTGATTATACATGTGATGCAAAACATTTCCATATGAGCCATGTTGCATAAGAAAACACACAAACAGGAAAAATAAAGAACATGAGGGAAAAAAAAAAACAACTTGGATTTGAATTTAAAGTTCATCAGTTCTTTCTCTGGAGGTGGATAGCAGTTTTCGTCATAGGTCCTATGGACCTATCCAAGAGTTAGTTGTCTTAGATCATTGTATTTACTATGTACTGTTTACGGCTAAATGCTAGGGATATTGGCAGAAAATCAAAACATCCCCTGCTCACATTCTAATGGGGGAAAATAACACAAGAGGGCTCAGTTACAGGGCAAACCAGAAGTCCTTATGTGCTGGAGCAAAGCAGATGATCCTGCATATTTTGTGTCTTTTCCATGGATAAAACAGCCATTTCTGACAGCCATTTAACAATGTCGAGGACTTTGATGCGTAGAACATTCTTTTATCGCTATGACTGCAGAAGAAAAAACAATTGCTGGATTAGTTCAACAGGTGTTCAACATGAATCTTGTTGACTGACTTTTAGAAGGGTTGACAGGTAGCTACCATGGCAGCCTTACTGGCAGGAGTCTGGATGTTTCTGACTGATCTCTCTTTGACCTGTTATCCAGATTATACTTGTTTTGGTAAAATATACCTTACCTTTTCTTTTGTCTTTTTAATCTTTGATTTGGTTTCAATATTTATTGTTGTTTCATGGATTCATTGCTTTCTTTTTGGCTCACTCTAGTTTTCAGAGAGTTCAATTTTGGGGTAAGGTTTACCGCTTTCTATTCTAAGACATTATTAATTCTCCTTGCCATTCTTTCCTCCCTGTCATTTGATTTAATACTACATTTAGAAAAGAAAAATCCTTTGTTTAATTTCTCCCAGGAACTCTTCTAGTCTTTGCCCTCTTTTTTACTGTGACACTGTGCTTGGATTGGTAGAGTTATTATCTTCTTTATCTCTTGGGCTCTCTTAATCAGGGTATTTCTTCATTGTGTTCAGCATTTTCTTCTGTTTATTCCTATCCCCAGCCATAGTTTCTGGATTGGGGCTTTGTGCTTGGGTCAAACTGGACTCATTCCCAGATTTTTTGATGGCATTGATCAGGCTTTGCTTGATCTTGGATATGGTGGTGAAGACAAAGTACTTCCTTCTTCAGGACCCTCCTGGGTTTGGGTTCAGTTTATTGTTGGTTCCATTTAGCTTTTAGTATCAACCCCTTCTTTTGGCTTTTGCATAATGAGAAACCTGGAATTGGCTCTGTTGTGCTCTCTTGGTTCTCTCTTGAGAGACCCCAATTTGGATGATGTTGATTGTTCTGGTAGCAGGTTTCCTATAAGACCTCTCCAGGGCTACCCTGGCTCTTTTTTTTTTTTTTTTTGCCTTTTGGAGGGCAATTGGGGTTAAGTAACTTGCCCAAGGTTACACAACTAGTTGTGTGTGTGTGGGGGGGTGTGTGTGGGTGTGTGTGGGTGGGTGCTAAGTGTCTGAGGCAGAAACCAAACTCGGGTCTTCCTGACGCCCGGGCTGGTGCTACCCTGGCTCTTTTGCTATGGTTCAGGTCTGGGTCATCTGGATTTGGGGTCTGCCTTTGTTTCCTGATGTGTTTTCAGCAAGGCTACCTGGGCATTAACTGCCTGGACATGGCACTGATACATAAGCCATAGCATCTCACCCCCCCACACACACTTTTAGCCATGATTTTTCTTTTTTTTTACATTCATTTAAAAAAATTTTCAGTTCTAAATTCTCTCCATCTTCTCCTCTACCCAATGAGAAGACAAGCAATATGATTCCCATTATACATGTGAAGTCCTACAGAACATTTCCGATTACCCATGTTGCAAATAAAATAAAATTTAAAAAGTGAAAAAAAATATGCTTCAATCTGTACTCAGAGTTTATCAGTTCTGTCTCTAGAAGTGAATAGCATTTTTTGTCATGAGTCCTTTGTAATTGTTGTGGATCATTGTATTAATCAGAGTAGCTAAGTTCTTTGCAGTTGGTCACCATTACCATTACAATATTGCTGTTACTGTATACAATGTTCTCCTGTTTCTGCTCACTTTGTATCAATTCATATAAATCTTTCCAGGGTTTTTTAAAAGACCATCTTACTCATCATTTTTAATAATACAATAGTATTCCATTACAATCATAAACCACTACTTGTTCAGCCATTTTCCAATTGATAGGCATCCCCTCAATTTCTAATGCTTTGTCACCACACAAAGAGCTGCTGTAAATATTTTATGTACAGATAGGTTCTTTTCCTTTTTCTTTGATCTCTTTGGGATATAGACCTAGTAGTGGTATTACTGAATCAAAGGGCATTCAGATTTTTATAGTCCTTTGAGCGTAGTTCCAAAACGTTTTCCAGAGATCAGTTTACAACTCCACCTGCAGAACATTTGTGTCTCTATTTTTCTCCATCCCCTTCAGCATTTGTCATTTTCCTTTTCTGTCATCTAATCAATAGTGATTTAGAGCATTTTTATTTTTAATTTGGTGTTTTATTTTTCCCCAATTACATGTAAAACAATTTAAAACATTCTTTTAAAAACTATTTAGAGCATTTTAAAATGTGACTGTTGATTGCTTTGATTTCTTCTTTTGAAAACTGCTTGTTCATGTTCTTTGACCACTTATCAATTGGGGAATGTCTCTAATTTGTATAAATTTAAACCACAGCAATCTACATATGGCTCATCTCTCTTGAAGTTAATGACTGAGGTCTCAAGGTAGTGGCAAGTTCAGTCTTTTTTTTTTTTTAAAGCAATCGGTGTTAAGTAACTTGCTCAAGGTTATACGGCCAGTTATTTCTGGGTGTGGTGCTAAGTGTCTGAGCCCAGATTCGATCCCCAGGTCACCCCGACACTGGAGCTGATGCTCTTACTGGCTGAGCCACCTGGCCGCCCCAACAAGTTCAGTCTTTATCTTTGGTTCAGTCCTTATCATGTCACTCATATTTCTGGTCTTGGGATTAAATGAATGAAGAAAGAATGAACAATCATATTATATCAATTCTGTGTGCCAAGAACCCTTGTACATGCTGGGATACAAAGATAGAATGCAATGCAAAGACAGTTCCTGTCTTCAAGGAGTTTATGTTATAATAGGGAGAGACAGCAAACATGGGGAATGGTAGCCAGTAGAGATGGTTAGTGGGGCCATAGGGGAGTAGATTGATATATCACTTTCCAGAACAATGGCAGAGCTGTGAAGGTAAAGAGAAGTGTATTCCAGACATAGGAGATAGATTTTGCAAAAATACAGATATGAAAGATGGAGTGTTATTCATGAGGAATGACAAGAGAGAATGAAAAATAGATGAATATAGCTGGTATTTATACAGAAGAACTCTAAGGTTTGCAGAGTCCTTAAAAACAGTTTGATTTATCCTCATAACAACTCGAAGAGGTAGATGCTATTACGGTCTTCATTTTCAGATGAGGAAACTGAGGCAGACAGGTTAAGTGACTTGCCAAGGGTGACACAACTAAAATCTGAGGCAGGATTCAAACTCATATCTTCCTGACTAGTGCTGTGCTCTACTCATTTGTACAATAAGGCCAGAAAGGGAGATTAGAGTCTGATTTTGAAGGATTTTAGAAGCTAAAGCTAGGAGTTTACATTTGATCCTAAAGGTAACAAGGAACCATTGGAATTGATTGAGCATCAGAATAATACAGACTTGTCCTTAAGGGACATTACTTCAACACCTGAATGGAGGACAGATTGGTCTGGGAAGAGATGAAGGAGGTGAGTCTATTAGGCCTGAACTTTCGTGGTTGTAGTGTGAGTTGCACTGGAAAACACAAAATCACAGAATTTGAGTGTTGGAAAGGACTTCTGTGGCCATCAACTTCAACCCTTATATAAAAAGAGTATTCCTACAACATACCTGACATAGCCTCTACTAGAAGACTTCTGAGGAAGGGAAGCATGCCATCTCTTGAGATAGTGTAGAACAAGTACCAAAACAGAAAAGGTGCCACGAGATGATCCCAATTAGAAAACAACAGAGTTTGCAAACTATAGGCCAGACTTTGATTCCTAGGCAAATTCTGGAAAGAGTCATTACAGAGATGGTTGGTGAATATTTAGAAAGGAAGCAGTGATTATAAAGAGCTAGCTTCAATAATAATGATAATAATAATAGCTAATATTTATATAGGCAAGTAGGGGACATAGAAACCATTGATAACTACAATGGAAGTCTTATAGGACCAGAACCACCTCCTGGAATCAGTGGTAGAAGAAGACTAGTTAGAAGTCAGGAATGACCATGCTTCTAACAGTAGTGCTTGTGCTTTTGAAGCAAATATTTTTCTTTGTTGATCAGAAGTCATATCCTGTTGTATGGAATATGTTGTAGTGGAGGTGACTCTGAAACTGAAAGGGTTGTTCCAGGTGAGTGTGAGTTCTGGGCAGCCCCATCAGGCTGAAGAGTTATCTAGTCTAGATGATTTGTATTCTGAAAGTCAGTTTAGTTTGAGTCCAGTAGGTTCCTCACTGGTCATTAAGTAATGAATACTCTGGCCACAGCTTCTTATGGAGGCCATCTACTGAGTTATGGAGGAGTTGGGATGTGCAGTGATGAAAGGATCATGTCTCCTGAAGACATCACTAATCACTGGAAGTATTGAAGGAGATTATAGAGAAAATCAACTCACTTGAGATTTAAAAGTTCTGGCAAAGTTGTCCAAGTGATTAATGACCTGCTATGTAACTGTGGCCCAGTGTAGCCATGCAGAAAAAAGTACAAGCTTTTCGAGATTTCCTTCCACTCTCCCAAGAAAAGTCACACTGGCTATAAAAGAAGTAAATTTTCTCTCTTTGCTTCCAGCCCAAGGAATTCAAGGCCACCAAACTCCGTGGTCTAATCCCAGTTGCACCAACTCTTCCCCTCTGCACCTGAATTTTGCATATAGTAGGTATCCAATAAGTTAATCCTGAATTATAGGAAAGATATTAACAAACTAGAATAAATCCAAAGGAGGGTCAACAGTATGATAAGGTGATCCAAACTGTCATGAGGATCAATTGAAGAAACTGGTTATAGAGAAGACTGGCAGGGACATAATAGCTCTCATCAAGGATTTCAACAGCTGTTGGGTTTAAGAGGGACTACTGTTTTTCTTGATCCCAGAGGGCAAAACTAAGACCAATATCTGGAAGATTATAGGATTACATACAATATAAGCAATAGGATTGTAGATTTAGAAATGGAAAGAGATCTTAAGGAGTTTTTGAGTCCAACTTTCTCATCATACCGATAGGGACACTGAAGTCTGGAAAAGTTAAGTGAGTTGCCCAAGGTCACACAACTCTTAAGTGTCTTAATATGGGATTTGAACTTAGGTCTTCCTGACTCCCAGCCCAGTACTAGTCTATCCACTGCATCATGCTGTCCCACTGTCATACACTCAGTAGCTTTTCACCTCTCTAACTGGAGGGCTGAAGTCACGAACAAAAAAACTCCTCCCAAAGACTCTGCATGCTTAGATCTAAATAGGGTCAGGGTATGACTTTCCCTCCCCCCCCCTTTTTTTAAGCAATCAGGGTTAAGTAACTTGCTCCAGGTTACATGGCCAGTTATTTCTGGGTGCTAAGTATCTGAGCCCAGATTTGATCCCCAAGTCATCCCAACACTGGAGCCAGTGCTCTTACTTGCTGTGCTACCTGGCCACCCCTCCCTCCCCTTTTAAGCTTCCTTTTGTGTATTGTCTTCCCCAAATTAGATACTAAACCTCTTGAGAGCCAGGACTCTTCTTTTTCTTTTTTGTATCCCCAGCACTTAGAACAATACTTGGCATTTAGCAAGTTTATTGAAATGAATTGCAATGGGAGATATGAGAGACACACCGGTAAATATAATACTAGGTAGAGAGTGATTGAGGTTGAGGGAAAGAGCTAGCAAGGTGCTCATGGTAAATTTGAGGAGGGAGAAAGAAGGACTTGAGCCTTGGACACAGGATTCTCATTCTCTCTCTCTCTCTCTCTCTCTCTCTCTCTCTCTCTCTCTCTCTCTGTCTCTGTCTCTTTCTCTCTGTCTCTCTCTCTGTCTCTGTCTCTGTCTCTCTCAGGTCAGACTTGAACTCAGGTCCTCATGACTCCAGAACCAGTGCTTTATCCACTGTACCAACTAGCTGCCCCTGGACAAGCATTCTTAAAGGTCTCTTCGTAAAGAAGGAAGTGCTTTCCAGGCATGAGAGCAGGGAAGAGCTTCTTGATGAGAACTGGCATATTTTGTTTGGGGAACAGCTTAAGGAGTTCAGGTTCCCTGGAATTTACAATGCTTAAAGAGGAACATTGTGAAGTAGATTGCAAAAGTAGGTCAGAGAAGACAATAAGGATCCCAGAAATCTCTTGACTCCAAGTCCTAATAATTTTTCCATCTTGATGACAATAAATCTACAGTGGAGGCCATCCAATCCTAGATAGTAGCATGGTGTGAGAATTCTGCACCCCCCTCCTAAGTCAAGTCAAGCAAACAAGTCATCAAAGTGCATGCTATGTGCCAGGCACTGGAGATATGAAGAAAGGAGAAAACATTTGATGCCTTCAAACTACTTTCAATATAATGGAAGAGACAACATAAAAACAACAATATACAAACAAGGTTTATATAGCATAAATAGAAGATAATTCCAGAGGGAAGATCACATTGAGGGGGACTGGGAAAAGCTTCTTGCAGAAGGTGAGATTTTAGCTGAGACTTGAAAGAAGCCAGGAGGCAGAGATGAGGAGGGAGAGCATTTCAGACATGGGAGACAACTGTGAAAATCAATGGAGTTGGGTCATGGGGTGTTATGTGTGAGGAATAGCAAGGAAGATAATTTTACTGGATCAGAGTACATGGAAGGAAAAAAGGTGTAAGGAGACTGGAAAAGTAGAAAAGGACCAGTCTATGAAGGACTTTAAAAATCAGAAGATTTTCTACTTGATCCTAAGGCTAAAAGGGAACCACTGGAGTATACTGAATATTGGAGTGATATGGTCATAGTTGGTGCAGTGGATAGAGTGCTGGGCCTGGAATCAGGAAGACTCATCTTCCTGAGTTCAAATCAGGCCTCAGATACTCACTAGTTATGTGACCCTGGTCAAGTCACTTAACCCTGTTTGCCTTATCTGTAAAATGATCTGGAGAAAGAAATGGCAAACAACTCCATTATCTTGCCAGGCAAACCCTAAATGGGGTGGCAAAGAGTCTGACACAACTGAACAATAAAAACAAATGGTCATACTTGAACTTTAGGAAGATCACTTTGATAGTTGAGTGGAGAATGGATTGGAGTAGAGGGATGAAGTAGGGAGATCAACTAGAAGACTCCTGCAATAGTTCAAGTTTGAAGTGATGAGAGTTTGGACCAGGGTGAGGGCAGTGTTGGGGAGAGAAAGGGACATATAGGAGAGATGTTTTGAGGGTAGAATGGATGGGACTTGGCAACAGATTGGATATGGGCGGCGGTGGGGGGGGGGAGAGGTGTCAGTGTGAGAGAGCAAGGAATTGAGTATATTGCAGCTACATTGATAACATTGGAGTCCTTGTCCATATTAAACCACTACCACTTAGTCTACCTTCTAGGGAAAAAGTGTCTTGAGCCTTCAGGTCTATATAAATGTGAGCTATTTTTTGTGGTTATTTTTCCAAAGGAAGTCTTCCCCATCCAAACACTGCGGTAGGCTTGCCCCTTGGGTAAATAATCTGTGAAAGATGATCCTTGAGTTGAAGGGAGATTCAGCACCATCTCTCGCGGACAGTTCTTAAAACTTCTAACCCCGCCCCAGAACCTTTCTCCTACAGGTAGCCGTTTCTCTCCGGGACCTTTTCCTCTGAGCACTCTCCAACCCGCCCTGAGGGGGAAACACTTTCCCTAGACCCCATTCGGCAAAGTGCTTGAGTGGGCGGGCGGAGGATGCAATTGATAGTCGTCTAAGCCAATGATTAGCGAGACTTCCTCATGCGGCGTTAGAAACCACCAATTGAATGGCGGCATGGCGACAGGGGTGGGGTAAAGCGCCGAGAGGGGGCGGGATCCCAGGCGTTGGCCCGCCGACTGTGGAGGCGGTGACTTGGCCTCGGGCGCTGCTTCTGGTGAGAAGTAAGTGGCGGAGCTGACCCGAGGGCGGCCAGGGAGGGAGGCGGAGACCACGGGCTGGGGCTGTGGAGGAGGCGGGCCGAGGGAGCCAGGCCAGAGGGGCCAGACCCACTGTCTCTGCTGGCTGTCGTCGGGCCTGGGTCTCCGGCCTCTCGCTGTCAGGCCCGACCCCACCCCTCATCCCCGCCGCTAGGTGGGGGAGGGGAGCGAGAGAGACCCAGTGATTGGGGAGGGGAGGAAGCGGAGACCCGACCAGGGGGAAAGCAGAGACTCCGAGCCTTCGGGGAGCCTCCTCTATTCCCCTCGCTGCTGGGCTTCAGTTTCTTCTTCTGTAAATGAGGGGGTGGGACTAGAAGCTTCCTTTTAGCTTTGAGTCTGTGATCCTAAGAATAGACTTGCTGAAGGTCATCCAGACGTGTCAATCCATTCGAACCCAGGTTCCCCTGACTCCAAATCCAGGGCCCTTAACCCTACATCCCACTGCAAGGTATGAACCCTATGGTAACGTAACAAATGAAGAGCTGGAAAGGACCTTAGAGATCACCCTCCCTTTATTAAAAAAGCATTAAGTACCTCCTCAGTAATCAGCTCAGGTGCCACCTTCTGCAGGAAGCTCTTCCTTAGTACCCTTAGTTGTTAGTGTCTTTCCTTGTAAGGTTACTTTGTATCTATGCTGTATGCATCTTGTATGTAACTGTGTCAGTCAGTCAGTCAATAAACAGTGGAAAATAAGTCCCGGCAGGGATGTTAAGTGTGGTGGAGGCCATCAAATCCTACATGGTAGTGTGATGGGAGAATTATTAAACACTTACTGTGTGCCAGGCATTGAACGAAGTGCTGGGGATACAAAGGAAAGCAATAGACAGCCCCTGCCTCCAGGGGCCTCAGTGTAAAACAGATAAATTGGAGATAAGCCTCCGAGGGAAAGCTCTGGGATTAAGGGGGCCAGGAAAGTGTAGAGAAGGTGACAATTTAGCTGGACCCAAAGTGTCCCTCTCGGTAGAATGTGAGCCCCTTGAGGGTAGGGGCTGTTTGCATTTTTCTTTCTATCCCAAGGAATTAGCCCAGTGCTTGATAAGATACATAGTAAGGTCTTAATAAATGCTTGTTGCTTGCTTGGTTGGACTAGTACATCCCTGTCACTTTCCAGAGAAGGAAACTGAGGCCCAGAGATGTTAAGGTGACTTGTACAAGGTCACCATGATTTTAAATGGTAGAAATAGCATTTGAACCCAGGAACTTTGACTCTGAAGCCAGCACACTTCCCATTATATTGCATTTGCAAGGTTGCTTACCTGGAAGGAGACATCAAAATCATCTTATCCAGCCCTCTCCTTTAGACTAAAGGACTTGTCCAGAATCAGTCAATCAAACATTTCAGTGCCTGCCCTTGTTAATGGCAGGGTTGAGAGTAGAATCCAGAGCTCTTGACTCCTAGTCTAGTATTCATTCCCTTAATTATAGTGATAACTGACATTTGTCTAACATTTTAAAGTTCTAAGTGCTTTACATACAACCCTATACAACAGACATGAAGATTTGGGCTTAAAAGGCAGATAGGTTGTCCTAATGTCTTAGCTTGTCTGAGTCTCAGCTTCTTCCTTGGTGAAAAATTAGGTGGGATTGGTTTTTAAAGCCCCTCCAAACTCATGGGAGAGAACTTCAGACCTCCTTGCCTTACAGATGTGGAAACGAAGGTTCAGTTGGGACGTGTCCATGGTCTCACAGGTAGCTGTGGCAGGAGCTTTTGATTCCAGACAGAGCCAACACTCACACCCAGCTCTTACTCCATGCGCATCTGTACTCTTTGTGTGTTTGTGTTTGTGTACACAGCTTTCTGTTATCCTGCAATATTTTTCAGGCTTAGACCTCCCTTACTGCTTATCCTTTGTGAAAGGGTAGTCAGACTTCCACTGACTTGGATTGACTTCAGAGCCCAGCTCTAGTCCTCGGGAGGTCTTATTGGAAACTTTCTCCCACTCTCCCTTCCCCCCACAGCCCTAACTGGATGTACTCTCTCCCTTATCCAATCTCAAAACACTTTATGCTACCTATGCGCTCCTCATATTCCGATTTGAGGCTAACTTATGCTTCTCTAGTGCTTTATGGTTTCATAGGCTTTAGAGCTGGAAGAGCATACAAATGAACTAGTTGAGTGCCATCCTTTCGTGTATGTAGAAAATGAGGCCCATGGAGTCATAGAAACTTGCCCAGGGATCACCCAGATGTAAATGTCTGAAGCGAGACTTAAACTCAGGTCTTCTGACTCCAAATCCAAGGCTCTTTCAATTATGCTGTTGCTTATGCCCTGTCCTCCTTCAGTGCCATTGGATGCCAGGTTTCCTTTGCATGCTCATTCCTTTCCTGAACTGCTATGCTTTACACACCTATACATGGTCCCTCTTGGGAGTTATTTTTCCCCTTTGTGGTCTTTCCATACTCCCTTATGCACTCATCCTACCCAATTCTATATTGCTTCATAGTTTACAAAGCACTTTTCTACACAACAGTCTTGTGAGGTGGGAAGTGCAGAGATTGTCATCCCTATTTTACAAGAGCAGAAATTGAGGCTCCACAAGATCAGGGGCCTGCTCCTGATCTTGTCACTTTTGTGACATTCAAACCCTGGCCCTCATTCAGTCTCTCTGTCCAACACACTTTCTGCTTTCTGTCTTACTGCTTCTGTTATCTTTATCTATGTACATATCTTATCACCATCACCCATAATAATACTTTGAGGGTCTTTAATTTCATTGTGTGGACATACCCTTTACTAATTCAGATTGCCCACCACCACCTACAAATTACCAGATGTGAAAAAATCATTGTCTCAGAATCAGCCTGACAGTGCATCTCTCTCTCTCTGGATTTTGCTTGGCTGACAAGTGCATAATTCATCCCTGAGCTTGTGCCCAAAGCCTTTCCATACTGATAGAACTGGATAAAATTTGCTGTCTGCTGCTTTGGCTTCCTTTGAAAGCCCAGGATCTCCTCCATGTTATCATGAGGAATTGGAATAGTATTTTAGTGGAGGGATTTAGATGGCAGGAAACACAGTCATGTCTTATCCCTCAAAGTTGATGAACTCCTCATGACATGTGGTTGGAGAATATGTAGTCTTAATGTTTACTTGCTTGACATTCACAGCTGCTACTCGGAAGCATGTGTCCCTGGATGCTGCTCTGGGGCCTTTAACACTTCCAGTGTTGGCCTCTGCTACATTTGGTTTGGGACACCGGCGGGTGGAGCGTTCCTGGCTGTGAACATGACGAAGATCTTAGTAGCCAAACTGCTGTGCCTGGTGGGGGTGTTTATCCTCATGCTACTTGGCTCTATCCTGCCTGTGAAGATCATCGAGGCTGATTATGAAAAAGCCCACCGCTCCAAGAAAATCCTCTCTCTCTGCAATTCTTTTGGAGGCGGTGTTTTCCTGGCCACCTGCTTCAATGCTTTGCTCCCTGCTGTGAGAGAAAAGGTAAGAGTTCTTGCTTATGGGATGGAGCAACTGTGGAGGCTTCCACCAAATGCCCCTCAGTGATTCATTCAGCAGATTTCAGAGCACCTACTATGTGCTTAATGCTGAGCAATCGGGGATGAAAAAGAACACAAGACTAACTTGGGCAGTTTCCCCAGTTTTAAAATGCGGGGATCGGCAGCTTCTGACTCCCAGTTTATGACTCCATGACTAAGGTAGGGCCCAGACTAGTACACAGTTATCTGCTAGCAGATCCCAGAGGCTTAGCTGTCAGGCCTCCAAGTTGTGCTTGTGGCCATGTTTTCTTCTCAGGTTGTCCTGGTTCCTGGCATGGAGCGGAATACAGCCTGCAATGGGCAGCCTCTTCTTGGGTCCGCCCAAGGAATTTACTGTCGGCCATGAACCCCAGAGGAGGCATTTCCCTGTGCATGCTTCTCTCCCTCCCCTTAGTGATCCCAGGGTTTCAGGGAAATGAAAAGGAGCTCCTCCTCCTAGTAGGAGGGGGATTCCTGGATTGTAGATGAGCTCACAAGGGCCATTTCAGCTGCATGTCCCTTCAAGCTTTGACAGTATATCTTCAATGTTCTAATGTTTCTTCTGCCTCTGATGTTGTATAGTCTGTGTTCTAAGGATCTTCCCATTTATGACATTTTATGTTCTATGTTTCAAGGTTCTGTCGACCTCTGACATTGCATGTTCTATTTTCTAAGTGCCCTTGCACTTCTGCCATTATGTTTTATAAGTTTCTGTCCATGTCAAACATTCTGTTCTTTGTTTCATATTCTGATATCTGGTTCTTGTTCTACACACACACACACACACACACACACACACACACACATATTCATGCACACGCACACGCACATGCACAAAGAGTATGGTAACACTACTAGTCATTATGTGATCTGCCAAATGCATTGAGCAGACAGTAAGTCTAAAAGGACTGTAGAAAGAGAGATCACTGTAGGCTATGGAGGGTTCAGGGACAGATTCCTGAGGGGGTGGGTCTTGGATTTGGGTCTTGGCAAAGGGTAGTAGGATTGAATAGGTAGAGAGAGAAGAGAAGCCTTCCAGGTCAGGGGCACTGAATGAACAAGGTGAGAATGAGTTCTGTGTTTGAAGAGGGACAATGACGAGACTGTCCTAGCCAAGATGGATCGTTTTTGATGAAGAGTCATGGAAGTTATGTTTGGAAGTGTCAATACTTAGCAGAATTCCATATTTATCTTCTTACTCTCCTCGATGAAATGTTCTACCTAGTTCAAAGATGATAACAATCGAGCCCATATGTCATTGATGTTGTCTACTAAGAGGTGCCTTTTCCAGGCCTCAGGGGATTAAAGGGAAGCTTGGTGGGTATAATTCAGCTAGGCATCTCGGCTCTGCTTCTGATCTCCTCTCCTCATTGTTTACTTCCCTAATTCTGGTGTGTATGTGGGGTGTGGGGCAGCCTGAGCCTTGACCCCAGACCAACAGAGACACCAGTGAACGCCTCCACTTGGCACAGACACCGAGAGGTAAGAAAGCTCCAGGAACAGATCTCATGCATGCTATTGCTACAGTGTTTGAGCCTCAATTGGCCTCTCCCAGTATTTAACTGCTCATTCTTAGCACTCACTCATTGTTTCTTGCCACCACACATAGGCTTGTTTGCTCCCTGACTGGGGAAGTGCTGGCAGTCAGCTGCCACTTGATTCAGTTGTTTACCTTGGCCCCATTGTGGCTGGAGTTTCCTGGGAGATAACTGGAATGTCACTCAAGGCTCTGCCTGTGCCCTCCTCTATCTCTGTGCCCAGTGGTGCCCGTTCTCCCTGAGATAGTAACATGTTTTCCTAACCCCGCAGTCTCCGCTGTCATGTCCTCCACAATTTGCTGTTTGCCATTCTTGTGATGAGTGGTTCAGCCCTGTTCAAAGTATGAGACTGAAAGGGTTGAGGGCTAGAGATTTCATCGAGGCTCAACAGGACATGAGGATGAATGCTGGTAGAATTAGGGGATTTTCTCCTTTGGATGTCCTGCAGTGGGAATAAGAATGTGTCAGCATTATTGGATGCATGTGTGGTTGCACTTTTCTGAAATCCTTATCTGATCACATGTTATTTTTGTGTATTATGGTTATTTACATATATTTCTTATCTCCCTGTTGGACTAAGCTCTATGACAGCAGGGATCGTCCTTCTCAACTTAATATTTCCCATGGTGTCTAGCATAGTACTCTGGCTCTAGCTCCCTTTCCAGTATTTTGCCCAGTAGATGGTTAAAAAATATTTGTTGAATTGAATTCCTGGTCTCCCCTCTAGAGCATCAATTTGCCACAGAAATATCCCAGATTAAAACACATGTGGAAAGTGTAACCAGGTTTTTTTGTTTTGTTTTGTTTTTTTAGCCATCACCACCAGACTCCCCCGGGGCTGTTTCCCAACGAAGAACAATGACTTTAATAGCCTTGGATTTTTTATGTTGTTGGCCTTGAAATCTGTAGGTTTACTTTGAAATCATCTAGGCTCCAGACCTCAGAGACATCTTTGACTTCTTACCCCCTGCATCCAATCAGTCACTAAGTCCTACTAATACTGCTTTCATAACTTCTCATTCATCTTCTCCCTTTTTATATATTCCCACTACCCCCATCCTGGTTGAGGTCCTTTACCTTATGCCTGGATTATTGCAATAATCTTAGTTGTTTTCCTGGTTCCAGTCATTCCCCTCTCTAATCTGTCATGGTAAATTCTAAAAAATAGTCCATTGATTGGTGCGGCTAGGTGGTACAGTGAGTAAAGCACCGGCCCCAGAGTCAGGAGGACCTGAGTTCAGTTCTGGCCTCAGACACTTAATACCCACACCCACACACGCACAAAAACTAGCTGTGTAACCTTGGGCAAGTTACTTAACCCCAATTACCCTCCAAAAGGCAAAAAAAAAAAAAACAGTACATTGACTCCTGTTTAAAACTCCTCAGTGCCTTGCTGTGCTGCAGCTGTCTTAGCATGATGTTCAAGATCCTCCACAATCTAAGCCCTACCCATCTTTCTAGTCTTATATGTTCCTAGATTCCTAAAAGAATTTCTAATCCTAGCCAAAATGGTCTGCTAACTAACCGCATACTATCTGCATATGTACTATCCCATGCACATAACTTGTCATTTTTCATCTTTGATCATGGAATAACCTTGCCTCCCCCCCCATTTGTCCATATTAAAATCCTTTTAGCTTTTCAGGGCCTGGTTCATATGCCACATCTTCAGTCACCCCAGATACCTTGTTCATATCATTCAGTCATTCATCAAATGAGGCAGAGTAATAGATGTAAAGTGCTTTGCAAACGAAGTGTTATACAACTGTTAACTATTATTACCAGCTATCTGGTACATTGCCTTGTGTTCTAGTTACTTTGGTATTTTCTTTTTCCCCCTATTAGATAGCTAGCTCTTAAAGCACAGAGGTTTATAATTTTCTGCAATGTCTCACGCATATTAGAGTCAGTCAGTGTTTGATGAATGGTGGTGGCCTCTCCTCAAATGAAATCTGTTGCTATGATGGCCTTGGTCTCAAGTGCTGCGATGAGGTTGACTTCCACGCATTGGTTTTTATGAAGATAGACCAAAGTTGTTTTACTTCTAAGTCTCTTATGGTTTTTCTTTTGTCCTTTGCTTCAGCTCCAAGAAGTTCTGAAACTTGGAAACATCACCACAGACTATCCCTTAGCAGAGACCATTATGCTCCTGGGGTTCTTCATGACTGTTTTTGTGGAGCAGGTCATTTTGACCTTCAAAAAGGAGAAGCCCTCATTCATTGACCTAGAGACCTTCAATGCAGGCTCTGATGTGGGAAGTGACTCAGAGTATGAGAGCCCCTTTATTGGAAACTCCCGTGGACACAACTTTTACCCAGAGCATGGTCATCACTCTCATGGCCATGGCTTAAATGTTCAAGAGCTCTCCCGCTCCAGCCCACTCCGTCTCTTCAGCCTCGTGTTTGCTCTTTCTGCCCATTCTATCTTTGAGGGTTTGGCCTTGGGCCTGCAGGAGGAGGGGGACAAAGTCATGAGCTTGTTTGTCGGTGTGGCCATTCATGAGACATTAGTGGCCGTGGCTCTGGGGATCAACATGGCGAAGAGCTCATTGCCGATGAAAGATGCAGCCAAGCTGGCTGTCACGGTGAGCTTGATGATCCCCCTGGGCATCGGGATTGGCGTGGGCATTGAAAGGACCAAGGGTGTGGCCAGCAGTGTGGCCTCCGTGCTACTGCAGGGATTTGCAGGAGGAACTTTCCTTTTTGTGACCTTTTTTGAGATACTGGTGAAAGAGTTAGAAGACAAGAATGACCGTCTCTTGAAAGTTCTCTTTTTGGTGTTGGGCTATGCAGTCCTTGCAGGACTGGTCTTCTTCAAGTGGTAGGTGCAATGAGAAAAGTTTCACTAAAACAATCCAACCCTTCCATGGAGGCTCCAGGAAGGTAGAGCCCAAATCTGAAGGATGCTCCTTGCTCTCCCCCACCTCCCCATCCACCAGCCAGCAGAGAGGAAGAACTGCGTCTGTGAGCAGCTTGTACAGAAGAGGGCGTTTCCTCAAGTCCATTGCTCATCGTCCTTGCACGTTGGGCCTTCAGGTGGTGCTGAGCATGTGGGCTGCCTGTATATACTTAAGAGTTAGAGCTTGACATCTGGAGGGTATCTACAGCCTGGCAGAGAGTTTTCCTGAAGGTTGTAATATTCACCTTCAACATGTATATATATATATATATATATGTATCAGTTGTGTGTGATACTATTTACTTTTGGTGAAAAGCAATGGGACCTCATGACTGTAGAACACAAAGCAGGCAAGAGACATAAGTTGAGATGAAGGCTGAGGAACAGATTGAGTTAAGACTCAGCAGTTAAGATAGCATGTAGACCCTCCATTTCCCACTCTTCCCTCCTCCTTCTCTCTTCCTTCCGCCCCGCCTCTTTCTTCCTCTCCTCTGGGTTAGAATCAGCATCATTAACGCATGGACATTCCAGGTCTTTGACCCCTCAGAAGTCTCCTCTTCCTCTGTTTCAATGTATTCTAGCTGTCCTTGTCTCAGTGATCCAGGAAGAACATTGTTGTTAAGAGTTTAGGTAGAAAATTCCCAATATGGGTCACCAGGAGTGCAGTAGGGTTGCTGCTTGGGCACTTTGCTTGTAAGCAGCCCAGCTTAAGGTCATTTACTGGCCATTAGATGGAGTATGCTTTGCTTGCTAAGGTTCTGTGCTTACTACTGATAGGAAAAAGGGAAAGGGGGGTTGTACACATTTTCCTTCCTACCCTAGATTTATCAGCTTTTGAGCAACTGTTGTATTTTCTGTTTCGTGCTCTCTTGCTAATTTCACAGGAATTTTCCTTCCTGCTGGTGACTTGGGGCCACTGGCTTATTCCAGTCAGTCAGAAAGTGTTGATGAGATGTGTGAGGGGCCCAGCCACAGCCACGTACCTGGTTGTCACTTGGTTTTACCAGGAGGGCATGAGTGGTATAGGGTGCCCAGGAAATGGAACTTGGAGGCATCTGAGAAAACAAAAGCGAACAGAGATTGTGCTCGTCAAATACTACCAGGATGTGACAGGCATCTTTATTGAATGAGAATCAGTAAATGTTTGTGTATAGAGAACTTTTGGTTTTAATTGCACCAAAGACCTAAGCTAATTCATCTTTATTGGAATAAATTGGTCTGGAGGCTGCGATTGACAGCTTCCAGAAAGCTGATTAGAAAGTGACCCAGCCTAGCAGTTCTAAGCCATGCAGCCTTTTTAATTTCCTTTATGTTTTGCCTCCCTAGTTCTTGGGATCAGGCATTGGCCTATTCGTTCACTACACATACTCCCCACAAACAAAAACTCCACCAAAACCCCAAATCCACAAATTGAACTACACCTACTTCTTCAAGGGCCAAAAGGTCCTGAGAAGTAGGTTGAGATAGATTTAAGGCTCCCCTGGTTCCTTTAGAGCTGTTCTCTATTGGTTTGCTACACTGAAACCAAGGAACCAGTGAAAAGAATCCACTCCAGAGGGGTCTCTGTCCTGCTTAGCTCCCGATCTAATTTTCAGTGACAAAACTTTGCCTTTCATATCCACTTAGATGGAAAGGCCCTGGGCTAGGAGACCAGAAGGCTAGACACTGCTAACAGCTTGCTATAGAACCTTTTGGCAGGTGACTACCAAGCATCCTAATCTGTAAATAGAGGTAGATAGATCAAAGGAGCTGCTCATTCTAATCAGATTCTCAATCTGATTTTTGGTGCCACCCTCATCAGCTGTCAGCGCTAATAAAAACTATTCAGCCAGTATTTGTTCCCCTATTTTCATGGGAGGTGGCAGAGGGTGAGGAAAGGAGGCAGGCTGCAGTGATGCCATTCTTCTAGCCCTTGAAGAGGAAAGATGTCTTTCCTTCTGGAGACCTCCACTACAGAGGATCCAGATGCTTTCCTTTGGGTATTTTTGTTTTACATACATTGTATTTTCCCCTCACCCCTCCTTCTTCTGTTACCCATTCCCTCAGTAGAAGATGAGAGGACAAAGCTGGCCAGATATGACTTCAGTCCTTGACCAGTGTCAGCAGTGGGGCCTTTGTGTGCTGAGTTCATTGTTCCCCACCATGATCTTTCACATACTCCTGAACTCGGTGTTCACAGTTGTTTATCATGGGCCAGGGGTTGTGCCAACTTAGACTAATTAGTTACCTTAACTATTTCTAGGATGTAAATAGCAGCTTTCCAGTTCCAGGACTGCTTTAAATCAGTTAGACCTGAGCAAGCATAGGCCTCAAGGAGGAAATGATCCTTGGAATAGGTGGTTTTTTGACTTTCCACTCTGCTTCCTTGCTTTTTGTTCCCCCTCCTTAACCATCACCAAGGAGCCTGAGGATTTAGGGAGCTGTCTTTCAAAGTTCTTTTGATAATTGTAAATAATACAGAACTCAGTAGGGGCTCTTCAGATTTAGTGGGCAATTGTAAACTGCCCTCCAGACTGTTATTCCTTATAACTCTGCCCCTAAATCCCAGGGTTGATGTTAGATATTACTGCAGTTTAGTGGTTTTGTGTGTGCAGACATTGTTTTGATGTTTTTGTGGGACATGACTCTCCTGAGGTAGCTCTGCTAAGCCTGTGCTTGGAGCATCCTTGTTTTAGCTGTCAGGAGGAGGATGCACCCTTCCTTCCTCTGTTCTTCAATGAGTAAAGCACAATGTGGCCTTGGAGTACTTATTTGGTTCTTTGACCTCCCCTCAGACAATGACCAGTGACCACTACTCTTTGATACCTTTGGTGACACTTCCATCTGGAGCTTTGGGTGGGAGATGCAGAGGCTGACCTGGGGGGAGCTGCTAAGGGTTGGCTTGGGTTTTTTGTTGAAAAAAGGTGAAAGGGAAGAGGGGTGAGACTCTTTTCCTGGTTGGCAGAGGATCAGGCACTTCCTTAAGTGCATTTCCACAGAAATGGAGGTTCTGTGCCACTGCCTACATGACCAAATCATAAGGGGGCATTGTATCGTGAAATGGGCAAAGCCTGCCAAGCAAGAATTCTGGATTCTTAAGAACTTCTCAGAGAAGCAAGTTTCTCCAGTCCAGAGGATCTATTTGTTCGTTAGCTCATGAGAAGTTACAGGATTAATCTACCCTGGTGGTTCTTAGCTGCTTTCTTCCCCTCCTCTGGATCAGAGACTCACTCAGAAGATGCTTTCCCCCTCTAGAGGAGGGAGCTGCCTGGGCAGAGCTGCCTGTACTCACCTCCGCTCCGTACACTTGGGGAGCTGTTGTCAAGTCACTGGGGTGGTGGGGAGGTACCTTGGGACCTCCAGGAAGCTTGTTTACCCTGTTGGAAGCTCACCTTCCCTGCAAGTTGGCCTGTTTTACCTCATGGATCATCTGAATCAGTACAGACAGCTTCTCCAGCAGAGCTGGCCCAGCTTCCCTCCTGGTGCTTTTGCTGTTTGGTCAGCTCTGATTGGAAGCACCCAGGCCCAGCACCATGTACAGCCTCCTCCACTCTTAGTGGAAAGACACTTCACTTTTCTGGGCCTCATCTGTAAAACAAGGGGGGTTGGGCTACATGATCTCTAAGGTCCTTTCCAACCCTAAAAATTTATTATTCTGATTCTGTAATTCTCTGTTTTTTTTGCTGTACATACTAATGAGTGAATATTTAGTGCTTTCCAGCACCAAATTTACACATTTGTATTTATATGTGGTGTCTGGAAGTATGTGTGTGAATGCATGTGCATATGATCCCAGAAAAAGAGCCCTTTCAGCATTGTGTAATGATGTGTTTAGTCTACCCAGCTGTGAACAAACTAGCTGCTATTCATACCTGCAGCCCTTCCCTCCCCTCTGTCAAACCCAGCACTGCTCCATTTCCCATTGTCTCTCTCTCTCCTGTATTCTCCTTTCTCTAGGAGCTCACGTGAAACAAAGAATCATGGCAACAGAACCACTGATTTATGTTTAGAGCACCAAAATGTGGTTCCCTTTTAAAAATGTGGAAGGAGGGAGTGGAATGGGACCTGTCTCCTTCCTTAATGTATTCCTATAATCTTGATCTTGCCTGGATGGCCTCCTTCCTTGGGCTATAGTTAAAATGAAGAGGAACCTTCCCATATGATAGCTCCTCCTTCCAGCCTGTAGCATTAATCCCATCCACGCCACTGCCTGGAGTTGAGTGTCTAGAGCTGTTTGCAGCTAGAATTGCTGGTAGCTGTTATGTGGCCTGGTTTGTCTGAGAGGTAACACAGTGTTATGTTGAAAGGAGCTTGTGACGGGTGCCAGAAAACCCAGCTTTCTGCTTTGGGCTCTGCCACTTCCTAGGCTCAAGGCCTTGGACAGGCACCTGACATACAGCAGAAAGAGCTACCTACCAATGTTGGGGCATCGAGCAAACCCACTAACTTCTGTTTTCTCATATGTAAAACAGGCTCCTTCTAGTTCTAAATCTACAGCCATCTTCTGTGAAATAACAACTGACCTTTATATGGTATTTTAAGGCTTCCTAGTGTTTTCCTCACAACAGTCTTATAAAGTAAGGGGGGCAGTTTACCCCCATTTATAAATGAGGAACTGAAGAGTCAGGATTTAAGGAACTTACCTGTGGTTACCTAGTAAGCATTGCAGCTCAGCCTCAAACCCAGTTTTTCTGAGTCCAAATTCAAATAAATTCAATTCATCAAATACGAATTATGTGCCTTCCTACTATGTGCAGGCCAGTGTGCCACACTCAAAGGGGTTTGGACTAAATGAGCTTCAAGATTGCTCTCAGTTTAAAAATGGTTCTATTAACTACTGGTCATAGAGAACTTACCAGTATTCATATTCCCAGGTCCAAGTTCTGTGTTTAGATACCTTCGGTCTCTGTTGTTTGGTCATCCATATTAGAGATGAGAAGCAGAATGGGACTAGAACCACATTTCACTGGACCCTCAGTAGAGAGAGATCCTTTTAAAAACAATGGGGATGAGCCTTTGTTTGAACAAGAACAGAGCGAGTGCTTATTGAATTGAACCCCAGAGTACTGGGGCCAGGCGTGCCTTAAGCACACAGCTGTATGAGACCACACTTGGCATGGAGCAGAGGTGAACAGGAAGAAAATCAGGCAGTGTCAGAGTCCCTCCATTGTTTTAAATAACTCCCTTCAAGTGAAATAGCCTACGGAAGCAGAAATGGCTGTTTTTCATTTTTTCCCCCCAGAAGTTTCTGGAAAGAGTGGGGTCCTGAGGCAGAACATTGTATGAGGGCTACAAAGCCCCTTGTTTGTGGGTTTTTGTTTTTGTTTTTTTGCTTTTTGAAGGGCAATTGGGGTTAAGTGACTTGCCCAAGGTCACACGGCTAGTTTTTGTGTTAAGTGTCTGAGGCCGAATTTGAACCCACATCCTCCTGACTCCAGGGCCGGTGCTCTATTCACTGCACCACCTAGCTGCCCCAACAAAGCCCCTTGTAAGAGAGGAATGGCTTTGGATGTTCTGACTCACAAGGTGTGGGGTTCCCTACCCCTTAGACATATTCTTTTTTTTTTTTTTAAGCAATCGGGCTTAAGTAACTTGCTCAAGGTTACACAGCCAGTTATTTCTGGGTGTGGTGCTGAGTGTCTGAGCCTGGGATTCGATCTCCAGGTCATCCCGACACTGGAGCCGGTGCTCTTACTCGCTGAACCACCTGGCCGCCCCTCTTAGACGTATTCTTAAAGAGCTGAAATCTGCCCCCTTGCCTGCCCAAATGGAAATGAGACACACTGGAGCACAAGCTGCCCAGGGACTTCAGTGAGTGCCCCACCACCACCTCATTCAGCATTTATTCCGTAAACATTAAGTGTCTACTGTGTGCAGAATAGTACGCTGCTGCAGGGCAGTAAAATATTCCTGCCCTGGTTGAATTCTGGACTAGTAAGAGAGTCAGAATCAAACACAAATGAGGAAGGAAAGCCTGGGCTTGTAGAACACGTTGACTAGTGAGGGAGGTGTGGAGGTCAATAACCACAGTCTGTACTGTTGTGTAAGTGGGTCACAGGGGTCATAGAAAGGCCAAGGGAAGGGGGAGGGGCAATGGCACTGACTGGGGAGGCCAGGAGACATCCGTCCCTGGCACTGGGCTGGGCTGGGCAATAGGAGAGGAGCAGAGGAGGACATGGTGACCACAGGGCAGGAGGTGTTGGGGGGTGATGACTGACCAGGGAGGCTAGGAGGCTTCCCAGAGGAGCCAGCACTAGGCAGGGCAATAGGAAAGGGGCAGAGGAAGATGTGGTGGCCACAGGGCCCCCAGTGGAGTGGGGATGGGGGTAGGGGGCAAAATCCAGGATGAACAAGATTTGTTTAGAGGACTCAGAGGACAGGACATTTTGAATGGAGGCTGGAGTGGGTGGAGGACTGGGAAGGTACAGGTGGTGCCCTAGTAAGGGACAGAGGCAGGCTGCAAGCTAAGGTTTTCCCTTCATCCACGGTCTTTAGAGCGTCCTGCTGCTGCCATGTGTATTCTTCTTGCCCTCTTCTACTCCTTGGGAAAGAAACACTCAGGCAGAGCCTTTCCTTTCCAGCATATTCCCATGTATCTCTGAGAGGACACTGGACTCATCCCTCAGTAGACACTGGGGTCTGCCCTGCCTGCTGCCTGGCCAAACAGTTCTCTGCCCTTATCCCTCCTCGCCATTTAGAAAGTGAGCTCCATATATGAGAATTTATTTTGCTTGACTAATCAGAAGATTTGTCATGAATGTTCCCTGCTAGGAAGGTAGGTAGTGAAGGGCCTTGAATGCCAGGCAAAGAAGTTTTGGGCAGCCACTGAAGATTTTGGTGTAGAAGTTACATGAACAGACCTATGGATAAAGAAGATTAGCCTAGCACTGATATGGATGGGTTACAAGGGGAAGAAAGTAGAGGCAGGAAGATCTGCTAGGAGATTGCAATATTCCCATTCTGTCACACACTAGCCATATGACCTGCAGGTCATGCAGTTTCTCAGAGCCCCAGGTTCTTCCTCCTTATGTGTAAAATGGAGTTAATAATACTTGTATTTAGGGCAGCTAGGACTAGGGAGTACTGTGGATAGACCACTCCACTTGAAAGACAGGAAAACCCAATTTCAAATGCAGCCTCAAACATGTAAGTAGTTGTGTGACCCTGGACAAGTCACCTAACTTCTGCCTCAGTTTCCTCATCAGTAAAACGAGGATAATAATAGTACCTGCCTCCCAGGGTAGTTGTGAGGTCCCAATGTGATAATGTTGATAAAGTGCTTAGTACACCTTAAAAAACTACTAAGATGAAGTACCTACTTCCCAGACCTCCAGTGCAGGCAGTGCTTTGTAACAACGAAGATCTGCATTAGTATGAACTATTAGTATTACTCTCTCTGATTTGTAAAGTGGCAAAATGCAGTGGACTCAGAGGCCTGACTTTGGCCTGTCTTCACATGGACTGCTTCAAATCAACCAGCAAGCATTTAGTGTTTGTCCCCTAAATCCTTCCATCTCTAAATCTGAGCCTATGTGTCAGGCACCATACTTGTGGCTGAGATACAAAAATTGAAGCAGCATCTTAAGGAGACTAGTTTTGTTTTAAATTTTTAAAAATCAAGTTGTTTTTGGGGCAGCTTGGTGGCACAGTGGGTAGAGCACCAGCCCTGGAGTCAGGAGAACCGGACTTCAAATGCGGCCTTAGACACTAGGTCACTTTGTGACCCTGGGTAAGTCACTTAACCCTGATTGCCTCTAGAAAAAAAGGGGGGAGATTAAAAATTAAATTGTTTTCAATAATCAGGCATTATTTCTCCCTTCTACCTCCCCCATACTGAAAAAAAAAGAAAACCCTTATGACAAATATTGCTTAGTTAAGCAAAACAAATTTCCAAATAAGAGTCTCACTTTTTTTTCTTTTTAAGATTCTCACTTTCTAAACATCATTGGAATGGTGAGGGGTGAGAAGCGTAAAGGGCAGAGATTGTTTGATCAAGGAGTGGGTAGTGGACAGGGGCAGACCCCATTGCCTACGGTGGACACTGAGGGAAATGAGCTCCATCTCCTTTCAGGGATATGTGAGAATATCCTGGAAATGAATGGCTCTGCCTGAGTATTTCTTTCTCCAAGGCTAGAAGAAGGCAAGAAGAATGCACATGAAGGCAACAGGACACTCTGGAAACAGCGTACGGTCGACTAAGGGAAAACCTTAGTTTCTCCCAGCATGTGGGAGAACCATGGGGGCCAATCATTTAACCTCTCTAGGCCTCAGCTTATTCATGTGTGGAAAGGGGGCTTTACCCACAGTATTTACCTTATGGGTATTATATGAGGTGATGTATGTAGTAAAGTGCTTTGCAACCTTTAAAATGCTATATAAAAATAAGCAGTTTTTATTGTTTAAATATGTAAATCTAAAGACCAGGGTTTCTGAAAGAAGCAGCTCTCTGTGTCCTGGATCCCTCAATAGTCAGACTAGTGAAGCTTATGGGGCCCCTTCTCAGAATCATGTTTGTCGATAGTGGAAGGAAATGGTAAATTTCCATTAGAGGTTAGTGAAAAGAAAGATGATGCTTTCTTCCATGCAAGTTCACAGAGCCCCTGCAGTATGTGTACAGGCCCCTGGGTGCCTTGGGTGATCTGACTTCCTCGGGGCCTGTGTTCCACAAAGGCACCTCCTCCCCTCTTTATCCCTCTCCTGAGCTTCCAGGCCTTCTTGGGAGGAACCAACCCCTCCAAACTTAGCTCAGCTGGTTCTCAGGAGACATACACACCCGTGGTCCTTCCCTGCTTGATAGAAGCTGTTGTCATGAGCAAGAGATGGCCACTCACACAACCCACTGAAGCACTGCAGGCAGGTTCAGTTGAGAGAATGATACCAAAAAAAAAAAAAAAAGACTTTTACTGAGCTCTTGGTGATGCCAAGTACTTTGGAGCCATTATTCCTTCTGAGCTTCCCAGGGACTCTTGGAGGCAGGCAGGCCAGCCAGGAACTTTTATCCTGACTTGACCATTGAGGAAACCGAGGCTCCAAGAGGGAATGTGACTTGATCAAGGTAGTTTGGACCTGGGTCTACCGACCCTGAAGATTCTCCCCACTGCTCCCCTGGTAAGTGAGAGTCACAGAATCCCAGGGGACCTCAGCAGCCATCCAGGCCAACCCCTACACAAAGGGAAATCTGGCTAGGTCAGGAGTCTGGCTAACCCAGAATGGAGGCCACTCAAAGTCCTCTTCCAAAGACTCAGCCATAACATAGGTGAGGAAACAGACTTGGAGAGATTACATGACATGCCTGTGTTCATTTGGCAAGTGTCAAAGGTGATGTTCAAACCTAGATCTTCTCATGAGCAGCTCAGCCCTGCCCTAGCACCAACTTGTAACAGAGGCACCTCAGAGCATATTTGGTTCAATTAGGACCCACGTGAGAACCTCCTCTACAGTATCACTGATAAATCATCTTCCAGGCTTAATGGAAAGCTCATTCCTCCAGAGGCAGCACTTTGGGGCCATTTTAATTATTACAATTTTTTTATCTGTTTGGGATCTAATCCCTCTTCAACATGGCACCCTTTCAGATTCTTAGAAACTTTGGAGATCAGATCACATGATCCAAACCATCCCATTTCACAGAGGAGGGAACTGAGGCCCAGAGAGAATTACTTGTCCAAGGTCTTAGAGACAATAGGTAGCAGAATCCAGGTTATTTGGCTCCAAATCTGGAACTCATTCTATTTTACGACCTTGTCTACCCTAAAGTCCACTGTCATGGTCCCTCTTAAGTTTCCTATCCTTCAGGCTAAACCCTTCCCAGACTCCTCAGACACGCATATTCCCCATTTTCCTTCCCTCCCTCTTCTTTTGGCCCCAGGTGTTCTCCAGACAGATATGAGCCAGCTGTTTTGTTTAGGGGTATGTACTGAAGGAGGCAAATAGCTGGAAACAACCAGATTTACTATCCTCTTGCAGGAGACAACGGGAGAAGAAAATTATGGGGCGGTGACAAATCCTCTGGATTGAATCAACCATAATAATAACGTGTTGGCGGCTTTGTTTTTCCTTGTTTGTGTTTCTATTGAAGAAGTTATTAGGGTGGGCAGAGAGGAGGCCCGCAGGGTGGTGGTAGATTCTGATTGGGTCCCTGAGCCTGGGTTGCGTCAAATCCTAAAAAAAAAACCGGGGACCTGAATTTGTGCTCATCCCGTCGGCTGTGCCCTGGCACACTGTCCATGCCCAGTGCCTTCTCTCCAGATTCCTGGCTTGCCTTTTGCTGGAGGGAAGCAACAGGAAGACCTGGCTGAGCAAAGACTCCAGAGCCCTTCACCTCCTGGGCAGGAGTGATCCGCGTGTACTGGGACCACTTTTTATCGGTCTGCTCGTTTGCAACATAAGCTGTCAGTTCAATATTGCTTGCTGACCTCTGCCTGACTGTGCAGCTTTGTGATGGACGGTGCATTTCTGGGACAGAAGAAACCACAGAAATAGAGCGAGTATTAAAGAAATCCTTAAACTCAATAATGGCCCTTCCTTGATTTTCTAACGTCATTCTGACCCTCTCATTATTTATTACATTATTTATCACATTTATTAAGTGCCTGCTATGTGCCAGACACTGTGATAAGTGCTGTGAATACAAAGAGTCAAAAGACAGCCCCTGGTCTTCAGGAACTCAGAGTCCCTCTGACGTTGCTGAGTGGTAGGAACTTGGTGAAGGTGGGGAGAGGGCAGGTGGAAATGGATTCAAGGTAAGTCTGAGGTAGGACAATTGGATCTAAAGTTGATCAGGCTGAATGGAGATCTTGATCAAATGAGGTGATATTTGTAAAGCGCTTAGCACAAAGCAGGCATATAGTAGGGACTCTATACAGGCTGGTTGCTTTCCCCTAGTAGAAAGAGCCTAGAATTTGAAGTCATCGTTGTCATCATCATAGCTAACATTTATATAGCATTTAGTATGTTTCAGGCACTCTGCTAAGCACTTTACAATCATTGGATCCTCACAACAACCCTGGGAAGTAGGTGCTATTATTACCCTCATTTTATAGAGGAGGAAATGGATACAAACAGGTGAAGTGACTCGCCCAGGCTTGGCCCACTAAGTATGTGTCTTGAGTCTGGTTTTGAACTCAGGTCTTCCTGACTCCAGATTTTATCCACTAAGCCGCTTAAGCTGCCCTTAGCTGCCCTAGAAGACCAGGGTTGGAGTCCTGACCCTACTATTTACTAGCTATGTGACTTTGGGCAAGTCAGTTCCCCTCTCTGAGTCTGTTCCCTATTTGTGGGTAGGAACCATATCTTTATAACTCCCTAGACAGTCATTCACTGCTTCCTGAGCATAGGTCCTTCCAGTCCTGCATTTGTCTAACTTTTAGAAAACCCTTCATTTTAAGAGATGGTGCAGTGTGGTGAGAAGAGTCCTGGCTTTGAAGTCCGAACAGTTCTGGGTTCAGAGTCAATCACTGAAACTAGATTTGAACATACTACTTTCCCTCAGTTCAGTTTTTCCACCTGTAAAATGGGAATAACCTCAGGATTGTTGGGAGACTCCAGTAAGATAATAGATGTAAAGCACTTTGTCCATTGTTATGCTCTCATTCTATCGTGTCAAAATTTGTCTCCCTGGAACTTTCTGCTTCTTTGAACCCAGCTGCTCCCAGAGCTGGCTTTTGGTGCCAAGTTGAACAAATCTATTCTCTCTTCTTTATAAAATAGCTAGCCTGGTCTACTCCCCCATTTTCCAAGTCTTCTCGAAGTTAGACTATCTTTTTTCCCCCTCTATTTAAAAAAATATTTTATTCATTTAATATTTTAACATTCTTTTCTATTTAAATTTCAAGTTCCAGATTCTTTCGCTTCCTCCAATCCCCTCTCCTACTCACTAAGAAGGCAAGCAATATAGCAATTATACATGGGGAATCATGCAAAACCTATTTCCATGTTAGCCAGATTTCCAAAAAAAGCAAGAAAAATAAAGAAAATGAGAAAATTATACTTCAATTTGCATTCATAGTTCATCAATTTTCTCTCTGGAAATGGATAACATTTTTTCATCGTGAGTCCTTTGGAATTGTCTTGGATTATTGATCTGCCTAGCCAAGTCTTTCATAGTTAATCATCATTACATTGTTGTTATTATGCATGATAATCTCTTCACTTTGCATCAATTCTTATAGGTCTTGCCATGTTTTTCTGAAACTACCCCCAACATCATTTCGTTTTTTTGTTTGTTTGGTTTTTTTTTTGCTTTTTGGAGGGCAGTTGATGTTAAATGACTTGCCCAAGGTCACACAGCTAGTTTTGTGTGTGTGTGTTAAGTGTCTGAGGCTGGATTTGACTCAGGTCCTCTAAACTCCAGGGCCGGTGCTCTGTTCACTGCACCACCTAGCCACCCTCCCCCCCCCATCATCATTTCTTATAGCAGAAGAGTATGCCATCACAATTTTATGTCACAACTTGTTCAGCTTTTCCCCAATTGATGAGCATCCTCTCAATGTCTAATTCCTTGCCACCACAAAAAGAGCTGCTATAAACATTTTTGTATATATAGGTCCTTTTCCTTTTTCTTTGATTTCTTTGGGAAACAAACCTAGCAATTGTATTGCTGGGTCAAAGAGCATGTACAGGTTGACGGCCCTTTGGGCCTAGTTCCAAATTATTCTCCAGAATGGTCAGACAAGTTCACTACTCTATCAACAATTCATTAATACACTTTTCCCTTCATCCCCTCTAGCATTTATCATTTATGATAGGTGTGAGATGGTACCTCAGAGCTGTTTAAATTTGCCTTTCTCTGATCAATAATGATTTTTTATAACATTTTTTTTTCATATGACTGTAAACAGCTTTGATTTCTTTTGCTGAAAACTGCCTGTTTATATATCCTTTGACAATTTATCAATAGGGGAATGTCCTTATTTTTATAAATTTGATTCAGTTCTATATTTGAGAATTTAGACTTTTAGCAGAGAAACTTGGTGTAAAAATTTTCAATATTACTTCATTGTCTTTGGTACCTTTTAGCAAAATGTAGTTTCCCTGACTTTCTCTTTTAATTAGGTCTATTATTGCTTTTACTTTGTCTGAGATCATAATTGCTGCTCCTGCCTTTTTTTAGTTTAGCTGGAGCATATTAGATTCTGCTTCAGCCCTTTGTTTTAACTCTGTATGTGTCTTTCTGGTTCAAGTGTGTCTCTAGTGAACAACATATCGTTGAATTCCAGTTTTTATCCATTCAACTGTCTGCCTCTGTTTTATGGGTGAGCTCATCCCATTCACATTCACAGTTATGATTATGGACTGTTTTCCCCCTCCATCCCATTTTCTCTGTTTCTTCTCCCTTTTCATCCCATTCCTCCTCCAAAGTCTGTTTTGCTTCTAATCATTGCCTGCCTTAATTTGTCCTCCCTTTTATCACTCCCCCCTTTTCTCTTATTCCCTCCACCTCCTATTTCCCTATTGGGTAAAGTACATTTCTCTATGGATCTGAGTGTATGTATTCTTCCTTCTTTGAGCCAGTTCTGATGAGAGTGAGGCTCAAGCATTGATCACCCCCACTCCTATTTCCTCCTCCACTATAAAAGCTCTTCCTTGCACACCTCTTTTATGAGAAAATTCTCCCCATTCTACCTCTCCCTTCTCCTAGGTCATTCCTCTTTCTTACTCCTTCATTTTTATTGGAGATCATTCCAACATAATCAGGTCACATCCATGCCCTCTATCTATATAAACTCCTTTAATAATGATAAAATTCTGAGGAGTTACATTCCACAAAGGAAAGTAAAAAGTTAAACTTTATTAAGTCTCTTATGATTTATCTTTCATGTTTACCTTTTTATGTTTCTTTTGAGTCTTGTGTTTGAATGTCAGATTTTCTATTCAGCTCTGGTCTTTTCATCAGGAATGCATGAAAGTTGTCTATTTTATTAAATATCCATTTTTCCCTGTGAAGCATTATACTCAATTTTGCTGGGTAGGTGATTCATGATTGTAATCCCAACTCCTTTGCCTTCTACAATGTCGTATTCCAATCCTTCTTCTCCTTTAACATGGAAGCTGCTAAATTTTGTGTGATCCTGACTGTGGCTCCACAATACTTGAATTGTTTCTTTCTGGCTGCTTGAAGTATTTTCCCTGTGACCTGGAAGTTCTGGAATTTGGCCATAATGTTTATGGAAGTTTTAATTTTGGCATCTCTTTCAGGAGGTGATCAATGGATTCCTTCAATATCTATTTTACCCTGTGGATTTAAGATATTGGGGCAGTTTTGCTTGATAATTTCTTGAACTATGATGTTGTAGCACCAATTCAATGTTTACAGTGCCACGATCACGATAAAGACCGTGACTTTTAAGTATCACATGATGTTCAATCGCAAAATATACCAAACTTTCCAGATAGAGGACAGAACTGAAGCATTTATTTAGACACCAGAAAACCAAATCCCCAAACCAGTAAGCCGATTCCATCATAGTACCAAAGCTATTCAGAAGCCATAATAACACTGAGAGCCACAGCATCCTTCAGCCTTCCCACAAACCAATACAAGATCAATATTTACTCACAAACCTCTATTTCCTTAATGAGCATCCTCTCTCCCCCACCATCTGGCTAGCTCTGACATTAAGGAGATAGAGATGTTTGTGAGTAAATATTGATCTTGTATTGGTTTATGGGAAGGCTGAAGGATGCTGTGGCTCTCAGTGTTATTATGGCTTCTGAATAGCTTTGGTACTATGATGGAATCGGCTTACTGGCTTTGGGATTTGGTTTTCTGGTATCTAAATAAATGCTTCAGTTCTGTCCTCTATCTGAAGAGCTTGGTATATTTTGCAATCGAACATCATGTGATACTTATAGTCACAGTCTTTATCATGATTGTGGGTGCTATAAATATTGCTACAGATGTCTAGGCCCTTTCATTGATCATGGCTTTCAGGTAGTCCAAAAATTCCTTAAATGTCTCCTTGATCTGTTTTCCAGGTCAAATGTTTTTCTAATAAGATACTTCACATTTTTCCTATTTTTAATTCTTTTGACTTTTATTGTTTCTTGATGTGTCAGAGTCATTAGCTTCCACTTGTTCAATTCTAATTTTTAGGGAATTATTTTCTTCAGTGAGATTTTGTACATATTTTTCCTTTTTAAAAAATTTAGGGGTGGCTAGGTGGCACAGTGAATAGAGTACCAGCCCTGGAGTCAGGAGGACCTGAGTTCAAATCCAGCCTCAGACACTTAACACTTACTTGCCCATGACCTTGGGCAAGTCAACCCCAATTTCCCTGCCTTCCCCCCTCCAAAAAGCAAAAAAACAAAACCAAAAAAAATTAATATTTTATTTTTCCAAATTACCTGTAAAAAACAAATTTTAACATTCTCTTTTTAAAAATTTTGAGTTCCAAATTTTCTCCCTCCCTCCCTTCCCTACACTCTCATTGGGAAGGTAAACAATTTGATATAGGTTATGCATGTATAGTTATACAAAAGATTGTGCCTCTTTTTCCATTTGATTAGTTCAGTTTTAAGGAGTTCTTTTCCTCAGTATTTTTGTGTATCTTTTATTTTTATTTTTGTAAATAGTATTTTCTTTTTCTTTTTTTTTCTGGAAAACTTTATTTTTATTGTAGGTGGAATGGGACACAGCAAGTTAGATTATTCCAATTTTGTTGGCAACATCTAAAGCATCACAATCTGGAGCAAGACGGACATAGGTCTTCTTCTCTCCATCAGGCCGGATCAGTGTGTTGACCTTGGCCACGTCAATGTCATACAGCTTCTTTACGGCCTGCTTGATCTGATGCTTGTTGGCCTTGACGTCCACAATGAAGACCAGGGTGTTGTTGTCCTCAGTCTTCTTCATAGCAGACTCGGTGGTCAAGGGAAACTTAATGATGGCATAGTGATCGAGCTTGTTTCTGTGAGGGGCGCTCTTCTGAGGGTATTTGGGCTGCCTTCGAAGTCTCAGTGTCTTGGGTCGCCAGAAGGTGAGGGATCTTCTTTTTGTGGCTAGGGACACCCTTCAGCACTACCTTCTTGGCCTTCAAGGCCTTGGACTTTGCTTCTGTCTTGGGGGGGACAACAGCTTCCTTCTTCACCTTCGATGCCATCTTGGGGGAAAGGCTGTTTTTCTAATTATATGTAAAGATAGTTTTCAACATTTACCTTTGTAAGATTTTGATTTCCAGATTTCTTCCTCCCCCTTTCTGTCCTCCTCTCCAAGATGTCAAGTGATCTGTTATAGTTTATGCACGTGCAGTCATAGTGAGCATATGTCCACATGGGTCATGTCATGTCATGAAAGAAGAAACAGAACCAAAGGGAAATACCCCCTAAACAAACAAAAAAGTAAAAGTAGTATGCTTCAATCTGCATTCAGACTCCAAAGTTCTTTCTCTGGATGTGGATATGATTTTCCATCATGAGTCTTTTAGAATTGTCTTAGATCATTGTATTGCTGAGAAGATCTAAGTCTATCATAGTTGATCATTGCACAGTGTTGCTGTTACGGTGTACAATGTTTATCTGGCCCTGCTCACTTCACTCAGCTTCAGTTCGTGTAAGTCTTAACAGGTTTTTCAGAAATTTGCCTACTCATCATTTCTTACAGAACAATAGTATTCCATTATATCCATATACCACAACTTATTTAGCCATTCCCCAGTTGATGGGTATTCCCTCAATTTCCAATTCTTTGCCACCACAAAATAGTTACTATAAATATTTTTGTAAATGTAGGTTCTTTTCCCTTTTCTATGATGTATTTGGGATACAGAGTTAGTAGTGATATTGCTGGATCAAAGGGTATGCACAATTTGATTGCTCTTTGGGCATAGTTCCAAATTTTGTGCCTTTTTTTTTTTTAACAAACTGTTCCATTTTTTGGTATTTATTTAGTATTTAATTTTCCCCAGTTACATGTAAACAACAGTGTTTTAATATTTGTTTTTAAAAGTTTGAGTTCCAAATTCCCTACCTTCTTCCCTCCCAACCCCATTGAGAAAGCAAGCAATTCCATATAGGTTATACATATGTATTCATCCAAAACATAGCCATAATAGTCATGTTGTAAAAGAAAACATAGATAAAAAAAGTCAAGAAAAATAAAGTGGAAAAAAAACCCCAAAAGTTGTTTCAATCTGTATTCAGACATCATCAGTTCTTTCCCTGGGGATGGATAGCACTTTTTATCCTAAGTCCTTCAGAGTTGTTAATTTTATTTTCATAATTTTCTTGCATCGCTCTCATTTCTTTTCCCTATTTTCCCTCTATCACTCTTACTGCTTTAAAAAAAAAAAAACTCTTCTGAGAATTCTTTTTGGGATTATGTCTAATTAGAATTTTTCTTTGAGGCTTTGTTTGTAGCTGTTTTCACATTGTTGTCTTCTTCTGAGTTTATGTCTTGGTCTTTATGTCCCTGCCACTGTAGTAGCTTTTTATGTTTAAATTTTTTTTTGTTTGTTCATTTTCCAGCTTATTTCTTTTTTTTTAATTTGTTTTTATTCTTTTTGCTTTTTGGAGAGCAATTGGGGTTAAGTGACTTGCCCAAGGTCACATGGCTAGTTTTTAGTGTTAAGTCTCTGAGGCAGAATTTGAACTCAGGTCCTCCTGATTCTGCTTGCCTGGAGGTGGAGAGGTACTTTTCCAGGTTTCTGGCTTTTTTGTGCTACTGTTTTCAGAGCTATTTCTGGGATTTTTGGTGCTTCCAGCGTGATGTGATCCTGCTAGAGTCATGGTCACTGCCCTCTTGGTCTGCATTCTGGTCTTTACCCAGGAAGGACCACTGGTCCCCTGTAACTACAAGTGTTAGTGCTCCTCTTTGCCTTGGAACAGTGACCCCTGCTCCCTTGTGACCAATTCCCAGCACTCCTCTCTGCCCTGGAATTGTGACACAGAACTGTGTATGGGCAATTGAATTGCCAATCAGTGCCAGCTGTACCCAGTGCCAACAAAAGGTTCCCTGTAATCTCTTTCTGACCAGTTGTCTAACCCCCTTCCAGCCTCTGGGCTGAGAGCTCCTAAAGCCACTGCAGTGTGTATGAGCTCCAGAACGGTGTTGCAAACTTCTTCTGCAGACTACCTAAGTTTGCTTAGGCTGGAAAAATGTCTCACCCTTTTGTTGGCTCTGTCACTTCAAAATTTGATTTGAGGCATTATTTTAAAGATGTTTGGAGGGGAATATTGAGAGAGTTCATCTGGGTTGCCTCTAATTCCATCATCTTGGCTCCACCTGCCGCCCCCAGCTCCAGTTAGACAATCTTCTAACTAATCTTCCTATGATGTAGTTTTCAGTCCCTTTCCCATTCTGGTTGCCTTCCTCTGGATGTGTTCCAGCTTGCCATTGTACCTCCTAAAACACAATGCTCCCTAAATAGATAAAAGAAATACTTTCTTTGGCTTGTTGGATTTGCTCATCATTCTCCCTGATATCCATTTGCCACATTCTTGCAATGATCTTGCTGGAGATTTTAAGGAGGGCAATTACCAACCCTGATCACATCCTTTCCAGCAATTTAGTGGCAGGGAACTCCAAAGGAAGAGGGGCACTCTCCAGAAGCGTCAGGGACAGCAGAGGCTTTGGCTGAGGGAGCCAGGATATGCCCAAATCAGGAGCTTTGTTTAGTCACCAGCCCCAAGGGTCCGGCAGGAACAGGGCCCCAGGGAGCCAGCTTGACCAATAGAACAGGAGGCAGGGAAGGAAGCTGCTGGGAAGAGACAGTGAGAGTTGGAGGAAACCCAGCTGGTGCTTACAACAGCCAGAGGGCAGAAGCTAACTGCGCAGGAGCAGTTAGCTTCAGCCCAGGCCTAGAGAAAGCAGGCTAAAAGGGATTGGATTTTTTGAGAAGAAGAGGGCATTGTACAAGACAGGGCTGGTTCTCTGACCGTACCTGTGTTGTCTTGGGCAAACAACTGCCCTAATCTGTCTGTGACTGAGATTTCCAAACAAAGGAGCTGTTTTTCACCCTGGGTTGGGAGTCCTTCTACCTGGGCAAGGAAAGTAGTTAGGAAGCTTTTGGGTGGCTGGCAATTCCATGGTCCAGTTTTCCTTTATTTCATTTTATTTGAGGGGCATAATACTAAAGTGGAAAGTGTGCTGTATGCAGCCAGTAGGAATCTGGACACCTGTAGAGTAGTCATGGCATCACAGTGTCCTAGGCTTAGAATTGGAAAGAATCATAGCTCTAGAGCTCAGGCATTAGTCCATAATAGTCCATAAACATTTTCTAAGTCCCTACTACAAGCCAGTCACTGCAATAAGCTCTGGGGATCCAAATAACAAGAAAAAATACAGTCCTTGCCCTCAAGGAGCTTACATTCTAATGGGGGAAAACATTTTACAAAAAGAAGCTGGAAGAGAGCTGAGAGGGGCCAGAGGGGCTTAGCATTAAATAGCTTTGTAACCTTGGACAAATGACTTCCCCTGGGCATCAGCTACCCCATCTATAAAGTGGGAATACTGTACTCCTCACTTCACAGTTGTTTTATGTTGTGGTAGGGGTACTTTGAAAAATGTCAAAGTGATCTAGGAAGCTATTATTCTTACCCACCAATTTATCTTTAAGATTTTTCTATTTCTGTCAAGGGTACGACCATTCTTCAAGGCTCCAAGGTTCATTACTCTCAACTCTTCCCTCCTCCCTCCCCCATGGATGCAATCAGTTGCCATTTCTGCTGCCATGCTGTCTCCCTTGGCCTGTCCGTCCACTACACAGGCACCACCTTAGTTCAGGCCTTCATTACCTCTTAACTAGACTATGGCATTGGCTTCCTAATGGGCTTCCCTACCTCAGGTCTCTCTCTATTCCAGTCTTTCCTTTACACAGATACCTAAGTGATTTTTCCTATGCCCATGTCTAATCATGCCATTTCCTTACCCTATACACTCCAATGATTCCCTATTACAATACTCTAAGATAAAATATAAACTGTGTTTGCCTCTTAAAACCCATCACAAACTAGTCCCAGCTGACCTTTCCAGTCTCATTGTACATTACTCCCCTTCCCAAATTGTCCTTCTCTCTGTTCCCTGGGCACACTAGCTGGCCTGGCAGCTCAGTGTCCTACCTCCAGACCTTGGCATGGGTCCCCTCCCAAGCCCAGGGGGCCTCCTTTCTCACTTCACAGCGCAGGATCCCTTTCTTCCTTTAAGACTCCGGGTAAGCCTCACATTCTACAGGAAGCCTTGATGGTCCCTCCTTCCCTAAGTGCCTTGCACTGATTTGGTATTTAATCTGTGTCTACTTAGATGTATCTGTGCTGTCTCCCCTGACAGAATGTGAGCTCCAGGAGAGTAGATTTGGTTTCATTTTTGGTGTTTGAATTTTCAGCACCTAGCACCATACTTGATGTAGTGTCAGCACTTAATAAATGCTTGTTGGTTTTATTGATTTTACTGTTATTGATATTATTATTGGTCAGAGTTTTCCAGTCCCTCTCAAAGTTCAGGCCACCCCATAAATATACAGTTGCCCACAGGTTTGCCCAGAGTCTGCAGAGACAGAAGAGAAGCTAACAGGCCAAGTTTCTAGCTTATCAGGCCCATGGTGCAGTGCAGTGTTCTCCCCCCACCCCCAGGCCCTGGCTCAGCATTTCTGAATGAGAGCCCCTCAGAAGGAAGAGTTTGCTCATTCAGCCCCTGCTGAGCCAGTCCTGGCCGCTATTAATAGCAGCTGCAGATCTTAATTGCTATTATGCCAGAGTCAATGTGAGTCACTCTGCCCCTGGCCACATGGCAGGAATGCTCAGCAAGGCCTGGGCTCCCCTTCCCTCACTCCTGCTCCCACAGTACCCAGGAAGGAGACTGCCAGCCCCCGACTTGTCACTTGCAATGACAGCACCCTGTCCATAAGAAGGTGGGAGTTTTGTTCTGAGGCAGCCGCTTGGGTCTTGGGAGCCTGCTCCAGCTTAAGATTGTCTCTGGCAGTCAAGAGAATCCCGATCTGGAAGTCAGGAACCCTGGGTGCAAGCCTGTGTTCTGCTGCTTGCTTTCCATCTCTCCTTGGGTGCCTTGGTCACTCGTGCACTCAAGGCCTCAGTTTTCTGTCCTGCAAAATGAGGGGGTTACTCTGTTCAAGGACTGTTACAGCTTTAACTTGCTACAGTCACAGTAGGAGAATGACAAGAGACCTGCTCACCCACATGGCCTCCCTTCCTCAGGCTAGAGAATGTGGAGGCCTGAGTTCCTGCTCTGGTGACACTGAGTGAGGCACATCTGCTCTGGGCCTCGTTTTGCTCCTCTGTAAAATGAGGGAATTGAGTTGGATGATTTTTAAGGCCCCTTTCAGTTCTATCATGATCCCATGAGGCAGCTGGGTGCCATAGTACACAGACTACCAGTCCTCAACTTGGGAAGACTTGAGTTCAAATCCAGCCTCAGACACTAGCTGACCCTGATGAAGTCATTTAACCTCTATTTGTTTCAGTTTCCTCAACTGTAAAATGGGGATCATAATAGCACCTACCACACAGGATTGTAAGTATCAACTGAGATAATAATTGCAAAGTGCTTAAAACAATGCCTGGCACATAGTAGGTTCATAATAAATGCTTATCACTCTTCCCTCATGAGCCAACATTTTAATTTTTTTTTAAATCTTTTTGGAAGGGGGAAGGCAGGGCAACTGGGATTAAGTGACTTATCCAAGGTCACACAGTAAATATGAGGTCATATTTGAATTCAGGTCCTTCTGACTCCAGAGCAGGTACTCTATTCACTGTGCCACTGAGCCAACATTTTTAAAAATGCTTGGAAGATTGATGTGGTTGTATCACAAAGAAGTCATTGATGATCTGGTGCTTCTCATTGTCCCACTTTTCCTTGCATAGTCCTGTACAAAAATGTAGTTGGTCCAATGGCCTTGAGATTCCTGCTGAGCTCAGCAGGGCCAAATTGAATTCAGTCATGGATTTTAAAGCTTGAAGGGAACATAGAAGGCCATCAGGTCCAGGCCCTGTCTTCAAGGAGGGAAGCCACTACCGGTAGCACCAGGTCACATGGCAGAAGAGGTGCAGCAAGGGTGACGAAACCCCAAACCTCCCAGCTCTCAGTGCGGTGACACTTTCTTATACCTGCAGAATCTTAGAGCTGAAAGGGTCTCAGAGGGCACCTTGCCCAGCACCAAAGTGAGGCAGGGATTGCCTCCTGGACTGCATTCTGGCAAGTGGTCATTTCACCTTTATTTGAGTACTTCCTGATCAGGACCTTGCTGCCTCCTTCTGTGCTTTAAGAAAGCTGGCCGTAGTACCTGATTGTTAGAAAGTTCTTCCTTATCTCAAGCCCATATCTGCCTTTTGGCAACTGAAGCCTCCTGCTCCTAACTCTGTTCTCTGGGCCCAAGGAGAACCATCTTATTTGACTTCCACACAATAGCTCTTCAGATACATAGAGGCAGATATCATGTCCATGTCCTCCGTCCAATCATTTTCTCTCCAAATTAAACATCTGCTGATCTTCATCTTACTAATAATTTTCCTGGGGATGGGTGTCTACTTGTTAATATCCTTCCTAAAACATGGCACCCAGAAATGAACATCTGGTGACTCTAGGGCCAGTAACATGCCCTGTGTTCTTCCTCATGCTGAATACTATGCCTTTTAAAATTTAGCCTAAGATAACATTAGCCAAAATCACATTGTTGATTCATATTGAACTTACAGGTGCTCAGACCCCCAGATCTTTTTTTTTACACAAGATGTTTGTTAGCTCTGCTTCCCCAGAGATGGAAAGGTGAGTCTGGGGAAGGAGTTGACCATAACAACCAACCAGCCAACAGACTCCTCAGTGAGTAGAGAATGTAGGAGGCTTGGCCTCCGAGGGGTTCACAGAGCTGAAGGCCTTGTGACTTACTTTCAGCCTCAAATTTCTCAATTGTAAAAGGCAGGAAGGGGTTGGAATGGATGACTTGTGAGGCCCCGCCCACCTCTGTGACTTGGAGCTGAGAATTGAAGCTCCAGGGGAGGGAGGCCATGGTGATGAGGAGACCAGAGGCATGGGAAACACATGAGAATTAGTTGGAAAAAAGTAGGGTTATTTAGGCAGAAAAAGAGAAGACTTTGGGGTGTGTTGGGGGAGGATTTCGGATTATAGATTAAAGATTCAATATGAAAGGACCTTAGAGGTCATTCAGTCCAAACTTATAGATGATGAATCTGAGCCCATTAGGGTTGTGACTTGCTCGGGGTGACACAGCTAGTAGTAAGGCAAGATTTAAACCCAGGTGTTTCTGAATTTCAGGTGCAAGGCTCCACTCACTACTCTGTGCTGCCTTCATCTCCAAGCTTTTGGAGGCTTGTCATTAGCTTTGATTAGACTCATTCTGCTTGGCCCCACAAGACAAGACTAGGGCAAGGGATAGGAGCACAGAGGCAGATTTAGGAATGATGTGCAGAACTCCCAAGTAATTATAACTATTCTGAAGCAGATGGGTGGCCTTGGGCAGGATAGAGTTTCTCATTAATGGGAGTCTTTAAGCAGAAGCTGGATGACTCTTTATGGAGGATATCGTTGGGGAATTTCTGCTCCAGTCCATGTTGGGGTTTGATGTGCTTTTTTGAGGTTCTTATCATTCTGGGCCTTACCCATGGTCACTGAGTCCTTGAACAATGTAGAAGAGAGGCCAGGCCTCTCCTTCCCACAATCCTGTCATCTCCAAAATGCAAGTGACTTACTATCTTCCCTGCACCTTCCTGGCCTCGAGAAAAATGTCCTGTCCTCGAGTACCTAACCAAACACCTGCAGAGTCTGGTGGGGCACCTCTTCCCTCCACTGCCCAGCATGTGCCGATACACAGCAGACCCTTCTCTTTACTGTATGAGAAAGCGTGAGTTCTGAAAAAGCTTTGAAGAGAGGAGGAGGAGGGGGAGGAGCTAAGATTACAAAGGAGAATCTCTGCAGGGGAATCATTCCCAAAGGCAGGGTTGCAAAATAGAATAATCTTGCATCATCAGCAGGGAAGGGGTGGTGTAAAAGCGAATGAAAGAGACAGAAAGCCAGAAAGAGATTCAGGAACTGAAGGATCAGTTATCCCAGAAGAGCAGAATCGGACAGTCACAGGAAAAAGGGACCTTAGTGAACATTTGGTTCAGCCTACCATCCCATCCAGGAATGTCCTCTATTGGATCCTTGGCAAATGGTCTGTCATCCAGCTTCTGTGTGAGCCACAGAACCTGAGAATTGGGATGGATAGACCTTAGAAAGTCATCTGTGTCATGGACAGGAACCTCCTGGACATCCTAGCCTCTTTCAATGAGGAACTCATGATTTTCAAAGGCAGTCCTTTCACTTTTTAACAGTCCTAATTTTAGGAAGTTTTTCCTTACTTAGAGCTGAAACTGGTCTCTGCAATTTTCATCTACTGGTCCTAGTTTGTCCCTCTTGGGTCAAAGGGGACCAAATCTAATCCTCCTGTAATGCGACAGCCCATTCATGCTTCTGTGGCAGCAAGCACCCCAAGTGTGCTCAGGGTGGCTGCCCATACAGGTTCTTGGATCTGCTTTGTTAAAGGAAAGCAACTCAAAATGGGTTAACAAGCTTACTTTAATCAGTCAAGACATATATCGTTTACCTTGTTCAGGGGAAAAAGGTCAGCACCCCGAACTTCAAAGCATACAGGCAGAATTATCAAGACAGAAACAGATCAAGTAAGACAAATTTCCAAACTGTCCAACCATTACATCCATACCCAGTCAACATCTGGGTTTCCACATTTGGGTTTTTCAAAGCCGAGGGACTCTCAACAACGGCTTCCCAGAATTCAGATCAAATCACAGAACACTTCTCAAAGTGAGTCCCCAAAACAAAGCTACACATCAGGGCTTATATAGCCTTCTCCCGCCTCAGAGAATGTAACAACCTTATTGACTCACTGGCCAATCAAGAAGTATCTACTGAAAAACAAGCCTCCCACCCCAGGCTTCAGGTGCACTTTAGCCTAGGGGCAGGGAAGATCTTCCAAATTTGCATTCCCATTACAGCTTCTGAAGATGGCTGTTCAGTCTCCCTAAGTCTCTTCTCCAGGCTAAGCATTCCTAGTTCTAGTTCTTTTAGCTTGTCTTCATATGGCATGGTTTCGCATCCTATTCCTACGCTGGTCACCCTCCTCTGGACACACTTCCATTTGTCAATGTCTTTCCTCAAATGTGGTGACCAGCACTGAGGACAGTATTACCCACGTACTGTGACTGAGGTAAAGGAGGGCCAAGCCCTCATCCCCCTCCTCCCCCTCCCCTGCTGCCTTTTTCTGGATGGGCTCCTTGGGTTAATGCCTCAGACTACCTTGACCTTTGGAAAGTGCCATGTTATTCTTCCTGAGCTTGAGTCTTTTAAGATCCCTAAATCATTTTCATGGGAAGTATCGTCTAGTGTTGGACTTCACATTTGCCCCTACCACATTTCATCATATTACTTTACATTGTTATATTGTATAAATAAATTTAATCATTAACAAAAATGAATAAGTGCTTGTTGAATTGGATTCAACTAGATTCAGACCATCATTATAGCCTGTTGAGATCTTTTTGGCTCCTAACTCTGAAGACTTCCAGCATGTTACTGCCTTAGGAGACAGCCCTTTCCACTGGAGGAATGACTCTTCATATACTTGAAGATACCAGTCACGTTATTCTCTTAGTGTTCTTTTCCCTATTCTCAACATCTCCATTTCATTCAACCATTTTTCAAAGGAGATGGTATCCAGCCCCTTCTTTGTTACTTTAGTGGGGCACGTGATTTGAGACCCTCTCATTTACAGAGCATATTATAGTTTTAAAAAGGATTTTTAAAAATTCACAATAGCATCTATATACATTTGAAAGATAATAATACATGTGTGAGACATGCTGTTTATTCAGTTTACTGAATGGACATTTGCATATTTATTATACTGATTAACATTTCGTATTGTATTGGAATTAATGATCAAGATAATGGTACTTAGTATATATATGACTTCTTGGACCTCTATACAATGTCTTAGTCTCTTGGTTGGGAGCCACTGTTTTGTAAAATAGAGAACAGGGATTTTTAACCTTCTTTGTGTCATGGATCCCTCTGGGAGTCTGGTGAAGCCTTTGGATCTCATCTCAAAATAATGTTTTTAAATGCATAAAATAAAATATATAGAATTACAAAGGAAACTACTTCTATTGAAATAAAAATGTATTTTTCCCCTATCCAAGTTCATGCATCTCCTGAAATCCATGGATTTCCTTTGCATGGATTCCTTGGGAGTCTGTGCTTAACAATCATTGATATAGGACATAATACTAAGAAAAAGGTGATAAGTAGATATAACCAAGGTATTAAAAACCGAAGTTCCTTTCCAATACCACAGCTCCCCAGTTAGAGAGATAGTCTTATATGATGGAAAGATCATGGGACAGAAAGCTGAGGATAAATTTCTAGTCCCTGTACCATCATGGGAGTGGTTTCACCAATCTGAGTGCCCCCAGGCAAGTTCCTTTCTCTGGGGCCTTAGTTTCCCCATCTGTAAAATGAAGGACTGAACTAAATGATTTAAAAGATAAACCAACCAGGCATTTTCAGTTTACAAAGTGCTTTGCATCTATCAATCCTCACAGTACCCTTTTCTGGTAGCATGTGAGTAGGATTTTCCCCATTTTATTGGTGAGGAAGCTGAGGCTCAGAGAGACAAAATGGTTTGCTAGAAGCCGCACAGTAAACTGGTGGTAGAGCTTTCCTGAATCTGGATTTTTTGACTAGTCCAATGTTCACTGTGCCTTGTCCTTTCAGGCACCCTTTCTCTACTTCTTTTGAGCAGTCAGATGGTGCCATAGTACACAAAGCACCAAGCCTGGACTCAGAAAGACCTGAACTCAAATATGACCTCTGACATTTATCAGCTGTTTGACCCTGGGCAACTCACTTCACCACTGACTGCCTCAGTTTCCTCATCTTTAAAGTGAGGACCTAATAGCATTTTCTTTGTAGGGCTGTTCTGAGGATCAAATGAGGTAATATTTGTAAAACACTTAGCGAAGTGCCTGACACATAGGAAGTGCCATATAAATGTTATCTATCATCACCTTCATCATCATCATTATTCTTATATCTAGTAGGGCAGCTTCCTTAGAGGAGCAAGACAATGGACAGAGCAAAGGAAATACTGGCTCCTTAGGGAGAGCCTGGGTGCAAATTCCTGCTTTGACACTTACTAGCTGTTTGACCTTGGACAGGTCTCTTCACCTCTCTGGGCCTCAGTAAGACTTGTGGCATTAGAATTCAGAGGTTCCCAAACTTATTTGGCCTACTGCCCCCTTAAAAATATTCTAGAAATCTTTCTTTTATCTTTTAACATTTTTTTAAAAATTTGAGTCATTTAAAAAAATATGAGATATAAATTTTTAGTGACATATCTTAAATTTAATAGTTTATTGTAAATTTGTGGGGGTTTTTCCCTGCATTGAAATTTTGATGATGCAATATTGCATAGTATTGTATTGTAAACAAGTCATTACACTCACATATTCCTGCAGATGGCATGCTGGACTTCCTGACAATGTACAGCACACTAGCCTGTCAACACTTGCTTGTTAAGACCTGTAGGTTATAACTTGCATTTTTTGTGTTTATTTGAAAAATAATGTAACTACTATGACTTTAACTCTTACACAACAGATAAAACATGTATGAAAGGTTTTTCAAAATTTTCTTCTCTTCTTATGCTTCCACGGCCCCCTTATTTTTGTTCAGTGACCCCCCCCATACACCTGAGGCTACTATTGCCCCCCCCCCCCCATATTCCAGTGACTCCCAGGGGATGGTATCACTCACTTGGAGAACCTATGCATTAGATAATCTCTTAAGGCCTTTTTCAGATCCTGTAATCTTACATAGGCTTGTTAAGGAAGGGTGGGGGACCTCACAGCATTTGAGTTTTAACCCAAGTTCACTTAATCCCTTTCCCCTACCAATGGGTACACATGTGCATACCTGGCGTGCATACATGCACACACACATGCGTGTGCACACACACACTAAAGTCTCTAACAATTTAGGCTTTCTCCCAGGAAAAAAAAGTGTGAGTTCCCTCCACAGCCTGCAGAGTCAAGACCTGGCTCACTTAAAGCCAAGAGTGATAGTCCAAAGGGTATTTTCTGTAGGTTCTCTTGTCAGCTTACCTGCTATAGGGTACCTAAGTTGCTTTGTGGAGGAGATTTGATTGCTTTCCCAGGGCCAAGTGTAAGAAGCCTTGAGCAACATTAGCCCCTTAGGGTGGCCCATGGTCCACCTAGCCCAGACCAGATTTTAATGTCTGGTGGGGGTATAGATGGGTTGTCAGCCTCCAGGTCTATTACAAACAACTATTGTTGTTCATCCTTTGCTTTCTGACAGGACCAATGACATCACAGGGTGATGTCTTGATTTGAACTTGAATTGGATTTAAGTGAGGCAGACTTATACAAAGTCCTCAGCCTCACTCTGTCTTCCACAGGGATCAAAGTCAGGTGGCAAGATAAAAGTCAGGACAGCTGGTGATGGCCCTGTCATCTTCAATGTCTGACCAAACTATAAGCGCTCTGCAGTGCCTGCTTCAGCCACTTTTGTGGCTGTTAAGACAAATTGTTCTCATCTGCCCATTCTGCCAGGGGAAGTCTCCACATGCTTCACTTGTAACAGCTTCTATTTCACCAATGCCATAAGTGCTCTACTCACAACCACCCTGGAGGTTGATGGTGCAGATGAGGAAACTGAGGTTCAATGAGTAGAAAAAACTCACCCCAGGATCATAAAGCAGTGTGTTTCAGAGCTGGTATTCCAACCCAGGTCTCTGGACTCTAGCCAGTATTCTTGTGGGGTCCAAAGTAAAATCTATTTTCATAATAACACTAAGGCATTATTTGCCTCCTTCACTCTTATTCTCTCATGAATGTATAATGGAGTTTTTCAGATTCCATATTGCAACTAATCTTTAAGAAAATACCCCTTATCAAGCTTTGATATTATGTCAGAGAAGCTACCACAAAGAAGATCAATCATCTGAAAAGGCTATTCACGTACTCCTCCCTTTCCCAACTCTATATCTGTGTGAGGCTGTATTTTCTTCACATACTTCAACCAAAACAACATATCACAGCAGACTGGAGAATCCAGCTGGCTTCTATTAGGCCAGACACTCAAAAGACTTGCAAAATTTTTGTATGTAAAACAATGCCACTCTTCTCCCTAAATTTTTCTTTTAGGAAATAGTTATTTTACAGAAAGCATATTATTTATGAAATCATGTAAGTTTATTGTAATTTTAAATGATTTATTAAATTTTTTAAACTTTATCGTTTTAATTTCTTATATGGTAAATATCTGCAGATATAATTCATATGAGACTAAAACTCTTTGGTGAGTCCTTGTAACTTTTAGTTTTAAGTCATTTTTAAGATTGTAAAGGAGTCCTGAGGCCAGAAAATTTGAGAATCACTGTACTGGGCCATGCTACCTTTCTTTCCTTCTAGGACAACTCACCTGGCTTATCACCTGGAAATTTCATAGAACAAATTCTGTGAAATCTCTCTCACCTCTTCTTCTAGTGTGGTGATGCCCCTGGGGCAATGCCTGCAGAGCACTGTCAGGTCCCACCAACACACTTGTAAATTTTATCTAGTACAAAAATGCAACCAAATAAATCTGAACTGAGTGGTAGAACCCAGGAAGAACCTGGTCTTAAACCTGTCTCTGCCACTGCCTTGCTGAGTGGCTTTAGAGAAGTCATTTCCCTTCTCTCAGTCTAGTGGGAAACATAAGATGGGGGCCAGTAACTACAGTACAAAATGGAAGTTGCTTTGTGTGCAAGAGATGTGTAAATCAAGTGTGTAAGATCCAAGGAGAGGATGGAACTTCTAGCAGGAAGGATCAGGGGTCAGTCATGGAGGAAGTGATACCTCAGCTTAACCCTGAAGGATGGAAGATAAGAGCGGAAGATCGGTCCATTCCCAGGGAACAGAGTATGAGCAATGGTACTATCATGGGCAAGGAGTTTGGGAGAAGTCATTGGATTCCTCCTGCCCCCTTCTCCATGGAGGGAAATTCTGTAGGGTAGGCTCTGGTTCTTTGAAGAGAGGCTTGCTCCCAGTGCTACCATCCCTCAATCTCCAGATGAAAAGACAAGGTTTTCTCTCCATCTCCCACCTCATGACCCCTGTATGAACCAGACCTGGGCAAGTAATGGTTCAGGTCTCTGCCTTTCAGCCCCACCCCCATCTCTAATATTTCAGACTGCTGCATGGACTGGCTGAGGTCTGGTTTGCTCAGAAGGAAGGAGAAAAAGGTAGAGACAGATAAAGAGATAGACTGTGAAAAGGAGTGGGGGGAGGGGAGAAGGAAAGGGGAAGAGAGCAAAAGGGAGAGAAAGGGAAAAAGGAGAAGGGAAGGAGGAAAGGGGAACAAGACAAAGATTAGAGAGGGAAAGAAGGGTAAAGAGAGGGAAAGGGAAGGAAAGGGGAGAGAAATATAAAGAGCAGGAAAAGAGGAAGGAAGAAAGGAAGGAAGGAAGAGGAGGAAGGGGAGAGAGGAAGGGAAAGGGTAGAGAAAGCTGTAGGAGAGAGGGAGCAAAAGAGGAGGAGGAAGGAGGGTGGGAAAAGAAGAGAGGGAGATAGAAGAGAAGGGGGGAAAGAGAAAGAAAGAGGCAGGAGAAAGGGGGGAGGGGAAAGAGAGAAACCGAGACTGAGTAGAGAGGGAGGGAGGGAGAGAGAGAGAGAGAAGGCGAGAGAGGCTTAAGGAAGGGGAGAAGAGAGGAAAAGGGGAGAGAGCCAGAAGGAAGGGAGGGGGAAGAGAGGGAAAGAGGGAGAGCTAGAGAGAGAGAGAGAGAAGGAGGGAGGGATGCAGAGAGGGAGGGAGGGGAGCTGAGCTGAGCAGAGCGGGCGGCGAGACTGCAGCGCAGCCGGAGCCAGAGGAGCAGGAGCTAGAGGAGCAGGAGCCAGGGGAGCAGGGACCTGAGCGGGGCCCCGGACGATGCGCTAGCCCAGCCCGAGCCACCCTGGGAAGCCACACGAGCCGAATCCCGGTCAAAGGTGAGGGCCAGGGTGGGGGCCGGGGCCAGACTGCGGCCGGGCGGTGCTGCGGCGGTGGGGCTGGGGTGGAGGCTGCGGGCGTCCAGGGGTGCTGGGCAGCGGGGGAGGGGGCGGGCTCGGGGCATTGCAGCTGCGGCAGAGAAGGGGGGCCGAGGCTGGGTTTCCCACCGGCGGCCACCCACGCCCAGCCCAGGGCTTTGGCGGCCGCAGCAAGGCTCCCTGCCACAAGGCTTGGCATGGCCAGGGCCTCTTGGGTCTCCCTTGAATCCCGACGCAGGGTCCCCCAGTCCTTCGGCTGCCAATTCAGCACTGGGCACGTCTGGGGGAGGAAGAAGGGGGAGGGCCTCGCGGGTCCTGAGGCTGGGGTTAAGGTTCCCTTCCCTGCCCCGCCACGTTCACGGGAGTGGGGAATAGGGAACGGGGTAGGGGGCACCCTGGGGGACCTGGGGGACGCCCTCCCTTTGGGAAGCCTGCCTGCTTATACCCGCAGTTCCCCGCTCTACCTCCCCAACCCCCACAGAGGCTGAAGGTGGCACTTTCTGTTTGGGTCTCTAGGGCCATGGGGGCGGGGGTGGGGGGAGCGTTACTTCTCTCACCCTCCCTCCAATATCCACTTAGGATCTCTCCCAGCTTGGCCCAAAACAAGTCCAAACCTCCTCCCCTTTTTCCCCATTACAGCATCCTAGGGCAGCTGACCAAAAGGGAAACTGAGGACCAAGCAGTTTGGCCAAGGTCATACAGCTATTTAATGGAAAGATAGAGCTTAGGGCATGTTGAGGATCAGTTCCCCCTTGATTTGTGATCCCCCTCCCAGGAAAGGTGTTCATTCTTTTTGATATCTGCCCTTGATCCTGAGAGGAGGGCAGGGGGCCTTCCCAGGCCTTCTTAATCTTTTTCTCACTTCCAACTTGTGCAGGATGCCTTAGCTCTTGGCCTGACTGGAGGTAAAGGGAATGGAGAAAATAATTTCTCCCCAGACTTCCATTTCAGGTCCTTGTCATGAAACCTCAGGGATTCACTGTGTCTTCATATATAGATGGGGAAAGGATGGAGCCAAACCTGAGGGGAAGGCAAGATAGGCAACTGCCATCACTTAAATGGGGCTGATTTTTTATAAGCATATGGAATCTAAAACTTGACTTGTGTGGCCTCAGAGGACAGAATTAGGAGTGATGGAAGGTAGTTAGAAAGGCAGATTTAGGTTGGATGTAAAGAATTAACTTCCTAACCAGGGGAGCTGTCCAAACAGCCTCTATCACTAGAGATCTTCTAAGGTCTCCATAATGATTTAGAGCTAGAAGGGTCGGTAGAGATCACACAGGCCAGGGGTTCTTTGTTTTGTTTGTGTCCTGGATTCCTTTGGCAGTCTAATGAGGTCTATGGACCCCTTTTCAGAATGATGTTTTTAAACACATGAAATAAAATACATACAATTACAAAGGAAACCAGTAATGTTGAAATAACTATCAAATTTTTTTTTTTAATTCAGAAACTCCCTGAAATCTATCCCCTCCTTTGGGGGAGGAGGGAATGTATGGGCTGTCAGTTAAGAACCCCTGATCTAGTATATTTTTAAGATGAGAAAATAGACCATGAGAAGGAGACTGATTTGCCCAAGGTTACACAAGTAGCAAGGGGCAAGAGATAGGATCAGATCTTCTGACAAAAATCCAGCCCATTGCTCTCTCCATTACTCCACACTGCTTCAAGCAGAGACTGCATGACCAGGTGTCAGTGATATAGAATGTATTCTTCATCAGTTACAGGTTGGTCTAGATGCCTCCTGAAGTCCCATGCTGAAATTCTGTGATTCTGCCATGTTGATATCAGTGATTCCAGATCTCTTTTGGATCTAAAGGATCAAGGCCAGTGGCCAGTGACCAAAGGGAAATGACCCACCCTTGTTCAGGGCTCACTAATGGCTTGTCCTGGCTGTGTTGGAGATAGGTCTGGAGTAACAAATTGAGCTGCATAGTCAGCAAGCTTCTAAGTCTAGCTTGGATGATCCAGTCTCTGCTTGAACAGTTCCAGTGATAGGGATCTCATTCCATTCTAGTAGTGGACACCTCTAATTGGAAGATGACTTTCAATCAAAAGCTAGATTACCACCTGTTAGGGAAGTTAGCAACTGACCAGGCAACCCTACCTGGGTGCATAGGAAAATAATAGTAATAATAGCTCACATTTCTCTAAAGCTACAAAGCATTTCCATAACATTTGATGCTCACAGCCATCTACCTAAGATATCTATAGTGTGAGTATTATGATTTCCATCTTAACAGATGATGAAAGCAAGACTCAAAGAGGTTAAGGAAACCCAGAAAGCTGGTGGCACAGCCAGGCCTCAAACCCAGGTCATCTAACTAATACTGAGTTTGATCCACTGGAGAATCACTAGTGAGATCTGGAGGGAACCTCCAAAGCCTTCTAACCAAGCCTATACCTGAATAGGAATGCCCTCTACAGTGTACCAGCTAAATAGTTGATCCAGCCTGCCTTCTGTCTCCATCTCTGTGGGTCTTGACTTCTTTCTCTTATTCTTTTCTCTGCATGTCTATCCCTGCATGTCTGTACTGGTTTGTTTTTCCTCTCCATCTCTCTTTCCCTATGTCCTTATGTTTCTCTGCAGCCTGTTAGGAGAGCAAAGGAGAGCTAATCTAAGCCCTTTCTCAATGACAGCTCTTTATAGACTTGACAACAGCAATCATGGTGCCTCTTGGCTTCCAAGGTTGTTGTTGGGGCTTTTTGGTTTGTTTTTCTCTATGCTAAATAAATGAGATAATATTTGTAAAGCACTTAGCACAGAGCACACAGCAGGTGCTTAATAAATGTTTGTTCTCTTCTCCCTTGCCCTTCCCTAAATATCTGTAGTTCCTTCATTTTATCATCTTATGGTATGACCTTTAATCATCACCTCAATCTGGGAATGTTCTACCTTATCTGTGGGCTTTCCACAAATATGGTACCCAGACTAGAACACAATACTCCAAATGAGGTATGATCAGGAGAGAGGACAGAGGGACTATCATTTTCCATATTCTGGATACTTGCTCTCTCCAAGCCTGGAATCTCATCAGCTTTTGTTTTTTTTTTTAGCTGTCCTATCACAATGGTGACTCATTGTACTTACAATTCACTGAAACCCTCATATCAATGTTTAGATGAACCTTTCCCTCTCTTATATTTGTGAAACTGATTTTTTGAACCCAAATGTAAAACTTATTCCCCCCTCAACTGTATTTTGTCTTATTAGATTCAATCCAATACCCTAGGCTGTTAAGATTTTTTTTTTTTTGCATCCTGATCCTGTGTGTTTGCTAGCCCTCCTAGATTTGTGTCATCTGTAAATCTGATAACCATCCATACCACCTGTACCTTTATCCAAGTCATTGCTAAAAATGTTAAACATGACAGCACCAAGCACAGATTCTGGGGGATGTGTGGGGGAGGGTGGCATTCCATTAGAGACCTCCTTCCATGCTAATAAACTAAACCATGGAGCCCAGACATCCAGCCTGCCTAGAATATAGCTAACTTTCCTTTTGTTTAGCTCATATCTCTCAATCTTTTCCACAAGAAGAGTTGAAAAGATTTTGTCAGAGGCCTTGCTAAAACATAGGTAAACAAAACCATGTTTAAATTTTCCTCTAATCTACCAATTTAATCAATTATTAAAGATTTGTTAATTTATTCAGTAAATTTTTTTCATTCCCTTCAGAGGTGGAATTTGAACCCGTGTTCCTGACTCCAAATCTAGTACTCTATCCCCTATGCCAGGCTAACTGTCTAAGTCTAGTTACTATCTGAAAAAAAGAAAAGACAGAAAGAAAGTGAGAAAAAAAGAAGGAAGGAAAAAAAGAAACGAAGGAAGGGAAAAGGAGGAGAAAGGGAGGGAGGAAGGAAGAAAAAGAAAGAAGGCTAGTTTGACTTGATCTGCCTTTAATGAAACTATTCTGGCTCTATGTGATCATTGCTTCCTTTTCTAGTTGTTCACTAACTATCTTTCTAATAATATGTTTCAGAATTTGTCTGAAAATTAAAGTTAAGGTCAATAAGGCCTATTGTTTACAGACTTCTTTTTCTTTCTTTTTTTTTAAATGAGAACATTTGCTCTTCTCCTGTCTTGTGGCATCTCCTTTATTCTCCAGGACCTTTCAAAGATCATTAACTGACAGAGGCTTAATAATCCCATGCATTAGTTCCTTCAGTGACCTGGGAGATAGTTCGCCTGGGCTTTGTGGCTGGTACTCATCGAGAGCAGGTCAGTGCTCTTTTATTCTCTTCTTATCTCGGGGATTGACTCCCTATTGATCATTTCTGTTCTGTCCTTTCTAGTCCAAAGACCCAACAGAGAAGCAAGAAGCAAAATATGGGTTGAAAAGTTTTATCTTCTCTCCATTTTTGGTTGTCATTGTTCCATTCACCCAGAGCAGAGTGAATGTTCCTCTTTCCTTTAAGGAGGCCAAGAAAACCCCCACATTGTTGGCCTGAGATTTTCTCTGAAGCCTTAGACCATTTGGAATTGTAACCCTCTCAATGCTTTTTTTTTTTTTACAGGATTGTGTCATGCTTTTGTGTTCATCTTCATACTTTGCCCTTGCTTCCATCTCCTGCACATGACTTTTTAAAATCTAAGTTGGCTGGTGAGTTCCATGAGTGTTCACATTGGTCTCTTGAGACATCTTCTCATTTTCTTTCTCCCTGCAGTTGTTTTTCTTTGTTTCTTCAGAATTTCACTCTAAAGACTTGCATTTTTTCCCCTGGGATGACTTTCACCCTATAGAATTTTAATCCACTATGAGATCTTAACTATATCTTTTTTTTTAAAGCAATTGGGGTTAAGTAACTTGCTCAAGGTTACACAGCCAGGTGTTTCTGGGTGGGTGCTAAGTGTCTGAGCCTGGATTCGATCCCCAGGTCATCCCGACACTGGAGCTGGTGCTATGCTACATGGCCGCTCCATTAACTATATCTTTTTAAAAATCTTATTTTTTATTGTAAATTTAACAATTATCAACCTTTTCCATATACCAAGAATAAGAAAAAAGATTACATCTTTTTTCTCTGAATTCTCTGAAAAATTAAAAAAAAAAGTAATTACTTTTTTATTAATGAATAAAGATCTAATTTTTTTCTCCCTCCCATCTCTTCTCCTTTTTGGAAAAAAGAAAAAAAAAACCCTTGCAACAAATATGCATAATTAAGAAAACCAAATTCCTTCATTGGCCATGGTCCCCCAAATGTGTCTCATTCTTCACCCTGAGTCTATAGACTGTCTTTCAGGAAGTGAAGTGGCATACCTCCTCATCTGCCCTTGGTATTGTGATTGGCCACTGCACTGATCAGAGTTCCTAAGTCTTTCAGGGTTGCCTCTGTAATAATTGTTCTCTTGGTTCAGCTCACTTCACTCTGCATCAGTTCAGACAGTTTTTCCCAGGTTCATCTGAAACCATTCCCTTTGTTGTTTTTTATAGCCACAATAGTATTTCATTACCTTCATATATCACAATTTGTTCAGCCATTTCTCAATTAATAGGTACCCCTCACCTTGGGTTCCATTTCTCACCATTACAGAAAGAGCTGCTCTAAATATCTGTGTACTTTATACATTTTGGAGTCTTTTCCCTCTTTCTTTGATCTCTTTGGGGTATAGGCCTAATAGTGGTAAACCCTTTGAAATCTGATCTCCCCAAATCTAGGGTTCCTATCACATTATTTCTTTCTTTCCTTTCCTTCTCTATTACAAATACTAAGATAGAGTTGCTGTTTCCCCCCTAAGGCTACCATCATTTTTACCCAAAAAGCCAAGTCTTCCTTATTGGAAATCAACCAACATTTAAAAAAAATGAAATTGTGTGTGCATGTGTATATATGTATGTATTATATAGAGAATCTGCCTTCTCTCCCTCCGCTCTCCTCCAATTAAGAAGGCAAGAAAAACTAAAACTCTATTACAAACATTTATATTCAAGCAAAACAAATTCCCTCGGTTATGTCCAAAAGGAGTCAACCAACATTTGATCATTATGAATTGCAGTGCATATCTGTCTCAAACTTATCTTTCTGTTTTGTTTGACATGTGATGGTCCCTCTCTCTATCCTTCTCATATAGTGTTGCTATTTTAACTCTTAGTTTGGAGAGTGTGTAATAGAGATGCCAAGGGGACCAGCCTGTAGGAGAGCAAACAGTAAAGATGAGTCTCTTCCCATTGATATTGGACTCAGATGTCCTGGGCCTCTCTCTGGGTCCCCCCGTCTCAATTTCCCTCTGCTCCTTTACTCCTGTGGGCTCAGCACTAAAGACCCAGACTGGGGATTCCAGTGGTAGGGGCAGAGGAATAGCCTAGTGGCCTTCCACAGCTTCAAGTACTACCCCAGGCTGCTTCTCAGAAACCCTTTGCCCTAGGTGCAGGGGCAGCCCAGGTGGTTGACTCTCACACTGGGAAGCCTCTGATGGGCTAGGGTAGGGCAAAAAGGTCCTGAGCTTGGGCAGGACAAATGAAACTCTGGTGGGTTGGGTTGGAGCTACTTGACTGAGGTGGACCAGTGATACGGGCTTGTTAGACTAGGGCTGCTCCTGTCCCTAAGGGTTTTAATACAGAGTTCGCCATTCTCCAGGTATCCTCAGGGACAAGCCAGCTCTAAATTTGGGGATCTTTTTTTGTATTTTTGGAGGGGGGAAGGCAGGGAAGTTGGGGTTAAGTGACTTGCTGGGTTACACAGCTAGTAAGTGTTAAATGTCTGAGACTGGATTTAAACTCTGGTCCTGACTCCAGGGCCAGTACTCTATTCACTGTGCTCCTAAATTTGGGAATCATGACACCTTTCTTTAGATAAACTAGCCACAACTACACTGGAACATTATGTTCCTGCTGGTGTTTAGGGGGCAGGCAGTAAAATTCATCTAGTCTTCAGGGAGGCTAGGGACCCATGTTTGCTAAGCAATGTAAGTTATAGGACAGGTAGGGTCAAATCTTAGTCTGAGGCTAGGCCTCAGTCTAGGGCTACCCCCAGGGCCTCAGATGAGCTTCAGAGGCTAAGGGTGGGGCTGAGACCAGGGTTAGAGGCTGAGTCCAGGAGCAGGGTCAGGAGGTTCAGGCTAATATTTGGGGTTTAGTCTAGAGCAGAGGTAAGGTTGCAATCTGAGAATCCTCAGTCTAGGGCAAGGTCAGGGCTGAGTCTGGTGACACTGTTAGGGGGCATAGTCTTGGGATCAAGCCTCAGCTTGGGCCTAGAGATAGGAGTTCTGATGGGAAAAGGGCTAGGGAGCCAGGTAAGAGAGCCATATTCACATGAGTCTTTCTGAGAGAATCTCCCCATCTTGTTTTCTGATACAGTTTTGACTTAATAGGTTGCTTCCAGCCAGGCAGGTGAGGAGAAAGGGAAAATAGTTCTGCGGTGTGTTGGAGGGTGTTTGTTTGAAGGCAGTCATGGCCTATTATCATAGGTAGTAGATGCCTCTATGTAGGCCTGTTTCTGGGTCAGAGTAGGGCTTGAGGCCCTCAGGAAAGGTTGGGGGCAGAGGCATTGGTGGTCCCCTAGCTCCCATCCTGGCCTAGCAACTAGGAAGGTCCTAATCCTATATGACGCCAGGGATCTTGGATTGAGCTAGCCTGGTTGTTGCCCGGCGCCAAATACTGGGAAAGAAGGTTTGGGTCGTGGGGGAGTCCAGGGGTCCAACAAGTGCTGACTGTTGGCTCTCTTTCCCCCTCAGTCCCTCCCTAACTCATGTGCCTTCACATAGGAATATACATTAGGAACAGCTCTGTGTTCAGTCCCAGCTATGTGCCAATCTCTGCACACCTATCACATCTAAAAGTATTAGGTCTATAGGGACTAAGGCAGAAGAATGGCTACAGTCTCTGGATGTCAAAGCAGTGTCATCCTTCTGCCCTACTGAGAGCACCCTTACCCTGACTTAGCTGTCTCTCCAGGAAGCCAGGGCACTGAAGAGGGCAGGGTGATCAGACCACTCCACTGCAGTTCACTGGGGTAACAGGTTCAGAATAAAGTAGGACTCACTAGTGAAAGAATGGGAACCATTAAGCCTGGCATGCAGGGAGTGAGCTTTCTTATTGATGGGTATAGCCATCTTTAGTATTTTTACTCCTGGGGTGTATAGTTCTAGCTGGCATCATTCCCTCTAGGGTGCAGCTACTATAGGAAGCACTGTTACTATAGTTACTACTAAGACCCCTTAGAGTCAGTTGTCGTAGGCATCATTACCCTTGAGTTACAGCTTTAGTTAGCACCAACACCCCTGGGTCAAATACTCGTCAGCTTCAGCTACAGTTATTAGCACTGCTGCTCCCAGGGAGCACCATTGGGTAGATGTTCTAACCACAGGTTCCCCTGCGCCTGACAGGCCCTAAAATGTCTCTCTTCTCTCTTGTGTTCCTCTCCAGGAGCTCACAGCCACTGAAGAAGATGCCGGAACAGAGTAACGACTACCGGGTGGTGGTGTTTGGGGCAGGCGGTGTGGGCAAGAGCTCCCTGGTCCTCCGTTTTGTCAAGGGCACTTTCCGAGACACCTACATCCCGACCATTGAGGACACCTACCGCCAGGTCATCAGCTGTGACAAGAGCGTGTGCACCCTGCAGATCACAGACACCACGGGCAGCCACCAGTTCCCGGCCATGCAGCGCCTGTCCATCTCCAAGGGCCACGCCTTCATCCTGGTCTTCTCTGTCACCAGCAAGCAGTCCTTGGAGGAGCTGCGGCCCATCTACCAGCAGATCCTGCAGATCAAAGGCAGCGTGGAGAACATCCCAGTCATGCTGGTGGGGAACAAGTGTGACGAGACACAGCGGGAGGTGGACACCAAGGAGGGGGAGGCCCTGGCCAAGGAGTGGAAGTGCGCCTTCATGGAGACCTCGGCCAAAATGAACTACAATGTCAAGGAGCTCTTCCAAGAGCTGCTCACCCTGGAGAAACATCGCAACATGAGCCTCAGCATTGACGGGAAGCGCTCCAGCAAGCAGAAGAGGACAGACAAACTCAAGGGCAAGTGCAGCCTGATGTGAGGGGCCTGGCCCCCAGGGCCGCCCTGCTCCTCTCCACGGGCCTCCCCCTCCCCTTGCCCTGCTCCGTCCCAGTCTTGGTCTTGCTCCAGATGGCTCCGTGGCCCCCATTTTGTCTCCTACTGTCTTCCCATTATCTCAAGCTCTCCTTCTCATGGATGGCCTCCTTCTGTCTTTCCTCTTTCTGTCTCTCATTGTCCTTCTCTGTTCTCATAGCAGCCACTCGGAGGTCATCGAGACCAACCTGTATCTAAGCAGAAACTCCCTCCATGACATCCCTCCCAAGTGGTCATGCATCCTCTCCCAGCTCAGCAGCTCTCTCTATCTCTCTCCTGTTCTCAGTCCCTGTCTGTGCTTCTGCATCTATTTGTTTTTCTAAGTTTTTCCTTCCCTCCAGGTGTGTGTGTGTGTGTGTGTGTGTGTATGTGTGTGTGTGTGTGTGTGTGTGTCCATCTCTCCTGCCCTGAGTCTTTCCATAGGCCACCCATTCCTACATTTGATCACTGTGACTCGGGGGGCTGAAATGCACATTGACCTCGCACTTTTCTTTCTCTTTTTTGACCATTGATGTCCCCCTCCCTCCTCCCCTGTTCCAAGGGCCCAGTTAAATTCTCCCTTTCAGCTGGCTCTCTCCTCCCTGTGATACTGGAGGCATGTCATAAGGAGGCCCAGTAGACAGGCTTTCCTTGGCCTTTGAGACAATAGGCAATAAAGATGAAGCCCTTCCAGCTGAGCTAGGCCCTAAATCTGCCCTCAGCCTCCCTCTCTTGCCTTCCTTCTCTGCTCCTTGTAGAAATGACCAATGGCCCCAGGACTGAGGAGCTAGGCCCAGGGGGCTTGTGGGCAGGAGCCAGACACTGTCTAGCAGCCCAGCACAATTTCCGGATCATCGCTGCCCCTCTCTCACCTCACTCAGGTTGTATGGTAGTGTCCCTGCTCCCAGACTCCCTTCCCAGGGGTCTACAAGGGTTACTGTAGGTGTGAATGGGGGTGGTTCTGTGTACCCCCTGAAGGAGGGTATGGAGTGAGGTTCTGAGGAGTGTAGGATCATCATTCCCCCCACCCCAGGAGGGTGGGGAGGTAGGAGCCATCAGCACAACCCTTCTGCCCAGACCCCCAGAACATCCCCTTGAGGGGAATGGTCTCTCTGAGGGGCTAGGCTGGGCCCCCATCTCAGAGACAGGTGTGTCCCAGGGAGGGCACATTCAGTGAACTGGATTTGAGAAAGGGGGCACTCACTTTCCCTGCCAGGGAGTCCTGACCCCACAGGAAGAGGACAGGACAGGACAGAGTGATCATGAGGAAGACAGACAGGAAGCATTGGCAGGTGCATGTGTGTATAAAAATCTGTGTGTTCATGCTGTTATATGTGTGTCTGTGGCTGGAGGTATGTGTGTAGGCATACTAGTGTGTGTTTGTATACATGCATGTATATGTATTAATGTGTATGATGTCTGTGTGAGTGGGTGTGCAGATATATGAGAATAAATGGGGGGATGTATGCATGTGTTTTAGTGTGTGTGTACATGTTTGTGTGTGTGAGAGAGATCGTATCTGTGTGTCTGAGTATTTCTGTGCATAGGTGTTGGGGCAGGAACCTGTAGGGAAAGCTAATAGGTTTGGGGGTCAGAGCTGGAGGCCTGCTGCTTCCCCCACCCCCCAAAGCCAATCTATCCCTTCAGCCCCCTGCTGCAAGTAGCACTTCACCCCCTGGCATGCAGCACCCCTGGCTGACCTTAGAAGGAGCTGTGGGGTGAGGTATGGGAAAGGTGAGCAGGTGAGCTAGGGGACTCTCTCCTCTGAGGGTGCTGGCCCTACCAGGGGCTCTGGTACCATTCCTCAGGGATCCACCCTGATAGCACAATTACCATCCCCCAGCCCTGGCCCAGGGAGTGGGCAGCCAGGCCCTGCCTTGCAGTGGGTGTGTCCACCCACTTCTCTCCAACCAGACCCCCTGAGACAGAACCAGGCACCTCTTCTCCCAACTGCCCAGAGCAAACTGTGTTATCTTCTCTTCTGTTCTCACCTTCCTGTTCACGCTCCTCTTCCTTTTCCACATCACTTCCTGGGCCCAACGTTGAAATCCCAGGAGAAAAAGGAAATAGATAGGCCTGTTTGGAAAATGGTTGTCCAGGCCTGGCCAGCCTAGGGGCTTCAGCTGAGGTTGACCAGAGAATGTTAGAGCTGGAAGTTATAAGGACCATCTGTTCCAAAACCCATATTTTACAGATTGGGAAACTGAGGCCCAGAGAGAATAAGAAAATTGCTTAAAGTCACACAGCAAGTTAGGGACAGAGCTGGGAGAGAGGTAACATGTCCTTCGGGGACAGCAGCCCCATGTAGCACATGGATCCCCCTCTCCCCTGTCCCTGGGCCCTTCCAAGAGCTCCAGAGGTTGGGACTAGGCCCTCCCAGGTCACACATTGGGGCCAGGGCAAGAACAAGAGTCTGGGATGAACATAGGTCCCACTTCCCTCCCTAGGCATGTGGTGTGGGCAATTCCACCCTGCCCAGCTGCTGTGATGCTAGAATATTGTCTGGTGCTCTGGATTAAGGCCTTGGCCCCCTCCCCCGACCCTCTGTAATGTCCCCCTCCGTGCCCCAGATGACTCCCCCAAGCATGTGGACGCCCCCTTCTCCAGTGCACCCCCTCTTTTTTAAGAGTCCAATGTAGCCTTCATTCTAGAACTAGTCTTCCTCCAATAAAGACATGGCTCCTGCATCTGCACTGCCTGGGACCCAGATTTTCTGGGGGGAGGTGTGGGCTATTGGGGTGGGGAGGATAAGCTGTCATAGTTCAGCGTCTGGGAGGGTAAAGGGAAGTAGAAACAAGAAAGGGAAGAAAGGAGAGAAGGCGGGTGGGAGAGGCAAGGGGAATGGCTAAGGGGATGGGGAAGAATGGGGAGGCAACGTAGGGCAGGCTGGTGATGAGGGAAGCCTGGGGACAGAAAGGTTAGGGCTGGAGAAATGATCCGATGGGGGGACCTTGGGGAGGCAGGCCAGGATGGAGAAGTGAGGAAGCGGGGAGATTTTAGGGACAGGCAAGTTGGGGAGGGCTTGGGGGCTGGACTGAGGGATGGGGAGGTGATCTGAGGTGAGGGCTGGGCTGGTTGCTGAAGGGGTCCCTCTTCACAGCCGCGTGCCAGGGCCACGAGCCGGCTCCCCTCACGGGGCACAGATCGAAGAGTACGTCATCAGCCTGTTGCCCTGGCAACCATCTGCTTCCCAGGCAGGCTTGTGCAGCCAAGCTGCAGCTGGGCTGGGACTGGGGAGATGAAGGGGGAGGCAGAGACACTGAGGCCTGGGGGGAGGTTGTCTTGGGCCCTGCCCTCAGCAGTCACTCTCCCCTTTAAGAAGCAGAAAAGGCAGGGTACCCAGGAATCCCTGCACCCCGCTCAGGGTGAGGGTCCCAGCCACAAAGACTCGTGAGCCAGGGCATCATGAACCGAGGAGAGATGCAAGAGGGAGGGGATCGAGGGGCTTCCCCACTGCTAGGAGAGGAAAGATCTTGCTTAGGCTCTCCATCTCTGTTTCTCTCTTGTCTCTCTCTCTTCCTGCCCTCTGTTTCTCCCTGAATTGTCTTCATACCTCTTTGTTTTTTTATCCATAACAAGTTCAACCACTAGGGGTCGTGGGTACCCTAGAGGGCTAGCCAGACTAGTCACTTCCTCAGGTACCTCGGCCCTGGGAAATTGTTGATTGGCTCTAATTCACACTATTCCTGATTTCCTTCCCCTCTTCCTACTTTCACTTCACGGTTCTCCTTTCCTTATTCTACAATTTCCTTACTGTTCTCTATCCATCTTCCTTTCTTTCCTCCTTCCTTCTTTCTTCTCTTCCCTCCTTCCCTCCCTCCTTCCTTCCTGTCTTCTTTCCTTCTCTCCCTCCTTCCTTCCTTTTCTTCCCTCCCTCCCTCCCTCTTTCCTTCCTTCCTTCTTTCTTTTCCTTCCTTCCTTCCTTCCTTCCTTCCTTCCTTCCTTCCTTCCTTC